>NW_020954596.1:58651216-58744487 GCF_900497805.2 Vombatus ursinus
ATTGTGTGGTGCTGTGACAGCATGAGCGTCTATTGCATTGTATGTATGTATTGTGTTGTGTTGTGTTATATCATCTGCTTGGCTGTAGCTATCCCTTCCACATCATGACTTTCACCATCGTGGTTTCGATATATTGCGGGTACGTGTAAGAAATTAAATGGGAAGTTTGGGGCAGTTTTGTGGAAGTTGCAGAGGATATGCAAAGGTCAGCAGATGACACAGAAAAAGTATGGAAATTCAGAAATGCATACAATTCATATGTAGTATTGTACAATAGCAACATATTTTATTTTTTAATATTATGATAATTCAGACTTCTCTGGTATGAAGGGAGGACCAAAAAATTTTACACAGATTTTCCATATTGTGGGGGACACTGAGTCACTACCCACCCCCAAGGGAGATCTATATACCCTAAGGACCATGTGACCATTCCATCTCCACTTGTAGCTGAAGTTTTCTAATTCATATAAAAATAGGAACTTGACATCAGGGACTGTCTTTTCTAACAGTATCCTCAGAGTTTAGTATAGTGCTATGTACATACATAGTAAGCATTTAACAAATGCATTTTCATTCATTCATTTATTCAAATGGGCTCTAGGGTATATACCATGCGTATTTCTTTTCTTTTCTTTTTTTTTTTAAGGCAATTGGGGTTAAATGATTTGCCCAGGGTCACACAGCTAGTAAATGTCAAGTGTTTGGCCTGAGGCTGCATTTGAACTCAGGTCCTCTTAACTTCAGGGCCGGTGCGCTATCCACTGTACCACCTAGCTGTCCCCATCATGCGTATTTCTACAGTGAAGGGAAGAGCAAAATTTTGCTTCCGGGACCATTATTTAGACTTTATATAACTGGACTAAATCAGCTGTCCAACTTCTTAAAATATTACATACATCATACCACTATCTTCCTCTAAATTGCCTAAGGGCTTTCTAATGCCTAGAGGGGAAAAAATCAAAGTTCTCATTTAGCCCAGAAATCAAGATTCTTCACAACCTATTTTCCCAACCTTATCTAATTGATCTTATTTTCCATGCCTCCCAAACATGAATCTTTGGCTCCAGACTGGCTGGTCTCCAAACTGACCCCTAAACATACGATGTTTATTATCCAATATGACCTTTTTTCATGTTGTGATAATCTTTTATCTTTTGTTTTTGGAATACTATATTCCAAGATCTCTCTCCTTTTGCAGTAGGAGCTGCCAGGTCTTATGTGATCCTAACTGTGGTCTCTTCTATTTGGACTTTCTATTTCTGGCCACTGGTATTTCTAGTATTTTACCCTGACCTGGAAGTTAAGAATTTTGGCTGTGACATTTCTGAATTTTTCATATTAGGGCTTTTTTATTTTTTTTCCAGGACATGACCATTGGATTCTTGCTATTTTCACTTTGTCCTTTGGTTCTAATAAGTCATGGAGTGACCAAGTTCTTTTTAGTCTATTCTGATATTCGAGGGATCTGCAACTTGGGTAAGGTTTTCTACCTTCTTTTCTACACTATTTCTTCTCCTTCAAATTCTTTTCTCTAGAGCTCTCATTCCACTTGCAATTCAATTTTTCATCTCTGGCTTCATTTCTTCCAGGTACTCTCGAAGCACTTGTGGCCAAGTCTCTGGCTTCCATGTGTCCCGGGGGAATTGGTATGTATCTGTCCACAGTCAGAATTCTGTGCTCTTCTTATCCTTTGATATGTCTGTCCCCTGTGAGGACACGGTAGCTATTTCAGCCCCTACAGGGGATCCTCGTTCAGAGCAACAAGCAATCTTATTCTCCCTGGGGTGTCCCCAGCATTCTGGGCCTCCGTCTATATTAGGGTATTCTTCCTACTGAAGTCTTCTGGGCATTTTATTTGTACTTGTGCTGGGTCCTCTCAGTCACCAGAATTTGTCGCTATCTTTCTGTGCAGCCCTGAGATGGATAAAGAGAACTTACTGATATTTCTCTTTGTATTTTTTTGGTCATTATTTGATTTGCTGCCCTTTTGAGTTCATTACTGGAGTACATCAGTGGTAAAGCTGGGCTCCTTTGTGACTGTAAATAACCCTATAGGCTCTTTGGGAATAATAATGCAATTCAGTTCTAAAATCCCTTTCTCCTTGGCCCCTGAGGGAAAAGGAAGAGGTGTCCATAATACAATAAGACAGGGAGGGGGTGTGGGAAGTCCTAATTTAACCTCATAGAAATTATTTTTGTTTCTACAAGAAGAGATGTCAACAGCCAGTTTTCAAAACCTCAAAATAAACATGCCGCTGGGGTATAGGGTCAATGATATTATAGTACAAATAGTTCTCTTGGGGTTACAGTAGTTGATCCTGTGTGAAGTTAAGGATTCTAAGAGGGCTTTGAAATACAAACACACACAGACACTACTAAATAAATGTTTATAAAATTGAGGAAATGCTCACAGTACTATTTTTGCTAGTTATTATCTATTCAGGATTAGACATTTGATGAGGGAGAATTCAAGCCACTTAAGTTCTAATGCCCACACACTTAAAAACAGAACGAAATTTACACTTGAAAAAGTATTTCAGGCATCCACTTGTCTTAGCATTTTGAGTGAACAAAGTGTTCCTAATAAAATGATGATCAGTCTAAGGGATAATTTCTCCCTTTTCATAATGAAGATTTTTAACAGTAGCAACTTGTTATTTCATACCATCATTCTGGGGGCAAGATGTGAATTTTTGATGATTACTTTTTCTGAAACAGAAAAATGTCATCTTCTTTTTTGTTGTTAGATTTACAGAACTCTCTTAAATTTTGAGGCACCTAGGTGGCAAAGTGGATAGAGTGCTGGGTCTGGAATTAGGAAGACTTGAGTTCAAATCCATCCTCAAATTTTTACTAGCTGTGTGACGTTAGACAAATCACTTAACCTCTGCCTCAATTTCTTCAATTATAAAATGGGAATAATAATAACACCTACCTCCCAGGGTTGTTTGTGAGGATCAAATGAGATAATATTTGTCAAGTGTTTAACATAGTGCCTAGCACTGAGTAGGTACCCTAATTATTATTATAAGGCTTTAATTTCTCAATAGTACAATTATTTGGTAAATACAGGCCAGTCAATTCACTTAAATTAAAATACAGATTATTCAGTTGATGAATTCAATAAGAATTCAACTTAGAATTCGTTAAGAATTATCTAAAATAGCTATATTTCAAGCAACATGACTAAAGTCACAAAAATATGTCAGCTTAATCATTAAGAAATAACTACAGAAACCATAGTCTGATTTCCTCAACTGACTAGAACAAAAAAATTCTCTTAGTGTTTTAGTGGCAGATGACAATGCATTTGTTATGCAACAATTCCTATAAAACAAGTTAAAAGTATTTATTCTCTTTACTGCACAAGTTACTAGAAACATGTTTGACAGAACACCAAAACAAATTTTAAGGAACTATACCACAGTAGATCATTATAACTATATTCAAGTGAATGCTGCCAAATTTTCTCAAAATTTGGAATTTACATCTAGACTGAATATTACCTTCATTATTCAGAGAACATTTTACTTTGCCATCATTTATGACTTTTCATACACAAAAATTGTCAAAATGTGTTTTCTCTGTATGTTATTTCCTCTACTATATGTCAAAACACACTATACTATTAAGAGAGAATTAATTTCAAAAAGTATGCCAATATGTTTTGCTTCTTCTACAGATGAGTCTCCAAGGGCCATTTCTAAAGTTTGTTTTGGTAATGATAAATTAGCCAATACAACATAATGTGCAAAGACTGTAAATCTTTATTATAGAAAACAATCATAAAAAACCTGAAGGTTTGTCAAAAGTTATGAATACTGGGTGGTAAGTGAGATTTTGTTGGGCCTATGGGACATTGCAAAATCTAGTTCTTTGGGCTTGAACACTTCTCCAACCATCTGTGCTTTGTATCTGAAATTCTATTGGAAGCCAGTCAGAAAGAGAATACACAAGTGAAAACTATTTTGGCAATGAAACAAAAATAAACAAAAACAAAAAAAAGGAATTTTTTATATTAAAGTCATACACAGTAACAAATCTCTCTAAAATACAACCATTACGACCCAATTCAAGAACCCAACAGAAGGCTAGTTTGGAGGGGAAAAAAAAACAAAGACAATCTGCAGAAAGCATTTCAAGGGAGGGTATGAGCTGGTGGCAGAGAAGATTTCTAGAGCAGAAACAGTAAACTACAGAGAATTCCTATGAATGCGGTTATTTGGGATAAGAAACTATTGCAGTGATACTGTTCAGAGTAGAGAGTTTGATCAGGGATGGAAATTACACAGGCAGGTGCTGAGCAAGGAAAGTCATCCAGGGATAGGAGATTTGATTTCTGAATTTACACAGGCTAAGTCCATGGACTTAATGTCAGAAACCATATGTCATGGGGAATTTCTAAAAGAGAAGGAAGAGAATTTTATTCAGGGACCAGGATTAGGAAAGTTGCTAAAAAATAAAAGGCAGAAATGGTTCAAGTAGAGATTCCTGAAATGAATTCTGGGGGAATCTAGCAATTCTATGGATTGCCCCAGATTGAGGGGAGTTGTTTCCAAGTAGAGGTCCATTCTGGGAAAGGTGTCAAACCAGATGTAAGTCTGTCTTGGAGCAGAGAAACTGCATTTTTTCTGTGAAAAGGCTACTTTAAACAAAGCTTTGGCAGAGTGTATGTGAAGACAATTATTTTTTAATGATTTTTAAATGCTAATTTTTTTGGTTCCTAGTTTGGAACTAGAACAGTGAAGGTAAGGAAACAAGCATTTAAGCACTTACTATGTGCTTTACTTACACTGTGCTAAATACTTTACAAACATTATCTCATTTTGATCATTTGACTAGGCAACTCCCAGTGTGGAAACTCTCTCCACTAATGCTAATCAGCAACTGTTCTGGAACTTTCAGTCAGAGTTTGCCTGGCACACTGAAAAATTAAGCGACTTACTCAGGGTCACACAGTCAGTATATGTCAAGAAGACATCTAGCTTTCTCTGTCCACTACTGCCCCTTGCCAAGTTCATCAAATAACATAGGGCTGGAAGAAAAAATAGCTTTGTATTCATAGATCAATTTTATCCAAATCTCCAACAGTATTAGTTGAAGGTTCTTATCAGTCATTGGGGTCAAAATTATTTACCACTTAATGGCCCAACCATTTGACAAATATGTTATCAACAAGGATCACTGATTTAGAACTGAAAGGAACCTTTGAAGCCATTGAGTACAATTTCTCCTTTTTATAGATGAGGAAACCAAGTAAGAGAGGCTGCCCAGGGTCACATATCCAGTATGGTTCAAAAGTGGAATTTGAACCCAAGTCTTACCAATTTCAAAGCCAGCTCTCTATGCACTATACAATGCTGCCTGACGGTTTTTATAACTGAGTATGCCATTATATACAATAGTTTATCTTGTAAAAATGTTGGCTATTGATGCATTTGCTTCCCTCTTTCTAAAGTTCCTGATTTTAAGAAGCTGTTAGTCCAAAAGTATAATTTTAAAAAAACCCATCCAAATCCAACTTCTCTCTCCAAAGTTAATATAAAAAAAGACTAATTATTTTATGCCACTCGGCCAAATGAGAATGACAAGTTGACTGTGTGTTATAAAATTTAGGGCATGTTCAACGGTTGATTCTAGACCAATAAGAAACTAACTTTTTGTTAAAGGGATCAATTTCAACCAATAGGTGATGGCTCTCTGCATCAAGTGAACACACACACACACACACACACACACTCACAGACACACACACACACACACACACACACACACACGGAACACTATTTGAGAAATGCTGTCCTACACTGACAATGTGAGAATCTGTTTTCCCTGACTATGAATGTTACAAGGGCTTCCTTCTCTTTCCTACTCCTTCCTTCACTTACTTCCTTTCTTTCTTTTTTTTCCTCCCTTCCTTCCAATGGGAGGAAGTGGGAGGGAGAGAACATAAGGTGGAAGTAGGAAGAAGAGATTGCAATCAAAAAGTAAAATAAAATAATAACTTAAAAATAAGAATGAAGAAATGTTGTCCCCAGCTATGAGGGGAAGTTGGCAGGTATGTAAAAAATGGAAATTGGGTATTTTGTGAAACAAGGAAGAATGTTGGTCCTAGAAAGACCATGAGCAAGAGACCTGGAATATAAAATTTAAATTATTCAAGTATATGTTTCCTTTGACACGAGCTACTTTGGCTATACTAAACAGTATACTCCTGAGTATCTGAGCCTCTGGCTAACATCTTATAAAACTGTAATTTAATCTATCAGAGTCACGATCATGAATCTCATTTCTAAATGGAAGTTAATTATGAAGTATCGTTCTGTAAAATGTCAGTTCATTTAAACTTAAGACAGCTCAAAATTACACTGCCTAAAATCCTATCTCAGTGCTTTTGCTACAGGTTTTGTAAACACCACTAAGGTGACCTGTGACATAAAACAGAACGAAGGATTACTAGGAGAGAGGTCACCTTTGAAGTGTCTGGTTGTGAAATACGGTACTTTTAATTCCATTTTATCACTATCACATCATCACTACTAGAAGACTACATCTCATGTATATCTTCTAATTAATGTAACTTACTACTTTCCTCCTCAAGAGTAAATCCTTTAGTTTATATTCCATCAAGGGGGTAATATTCTCAAAAGGGAAATGATTGGACAACTGAAAAGAAAAAATAAGCCCTGCATAGTTTGATATTACCTTCATTGTGGATTTCTAGTTTGGATGGAAAAAAAAAGGAGCAGAAAGACCTAAAAAAGTTATAGTAGAACATTCTGTGGAAGGACTACTTTCTTCTATATAACAAAATAGTACTACATTTTATCACTATTATATGCATTTGAATATGATCCCATCTAATGTTTTGGAAATCATAAGACATTCATCCAAAGAATAAAACCTCAATTACCCTGAAGATTTAACATGGAAAGAGAGAATCTACTTCCTACCTTATTCAACCACTTGAGTTGAAGTGGGCTCTTTCAAAACTTGCTAACTTGAAGCTCACACTTTTTGGGGGAGGTAATTAAGTGCTGTGATTTAAAAGCTCTTTCTTACTAGCTAAGTATGGAGAGGTAACCTCAAATCACTTTTCTTTCTGGGTTGAAGGGTATAAATATTTGATAGACACATATAAAAAATATAGGTATGAGAATATGATGGAGTAATATTATGCTATAAGAAATAAGAAAACAGATCACTTCAGAAAGACATGGAAAAATATATATCAACCGATGCAGAGTGAAGTGAGAAGAAACAGAATAATTTATACTATAACATTAATATTTTAAAATGAACCATTTTGAGGGCTTTCACAAACAAATGAAGAATGCAACAAGCAGAAGCAGAACAATTTATATGACAACATCATAAAAACAAACAATTCTGAAAGTTGTAAGAATGAGGATAATTACAATGATGATTCATGTTCCCAAAAGACTGATGATGAAACATACTATCTGTTACAAAGAGGGGAAGAATTTAGGATTCAGAATAAAACATATTTTTGCATATAGCCACTGGGGGAATTTGTTTCACTTGACTATGTATATTATTATGAGAAATTATTTTTTTCTTTTTTTTCCAAGTGGGCATAGTTAATAGGGAGAAAAACGAATTTCTGTTCATTTTTTTAAAAAGCAGAAGTTGGGGATAGGGGGGTGCTATAGATATTAAATGTTGCATGAACTTTCAGATGAAGTCACTAGTCAGATGATCAGTTTTACTTAATTATTTTTCTTCATTACAATAGACCTCTAACAAATTGAGAGTAATCTATAAATGTTTGTAATGTTAAAAAAAATCAATAAAACAGAAAAAATCAAATATGTTCAGACCTATGATTTCATCACTATGGCAAACTCTTGGTGCTAAAACTCTCCAATGATTCATATCAATATGTTGTCTACAACTTACTGAACTGCTTAAGAATATAAGTGACTTGCCCAGGGTCACAAAGCCAGTACATATGTTGGGGCAGGCCTTGAACCCAGGTCTTCCTAATCCCAATGGCTGGCTTTCTATTCACTACATCACTCTTCCTTTCCAAAGGTACATTACTAGTCTGCAATTTTAATTGAATGAACAAAAGAAATGGAATTAAATAATTACAATTAAATAAAATGTAATTAAATAATAATCACTAAGTAAATTAATTGAATAGCTAACCTTTCCTACAGAAGACACCAAAATTTTAAAGCAATGTTCCCAAACTATCATTAGGTCATTAGCAGTGCTATTATACCTGCCTTTTTATAAAGAGATTATAAAAGACTGAGACAAAGTTTAAATCATGGAGAAAAAACTAACTATTATTTCATTCCTACCTTATGCCAAATGAACTGATAATTTCTAGAACTTCTCTCTATATAACTACCCCCTTCCCATAAAGGTGCTGATTTAAAAAACAAAATAAGGTACCTGCTTAATAGAGGGGGGAATTACGCAAAGCTTTATATGAGGTTCTGTGGAAATGATGATCCTATTTGAATGGACAAACTTAAGAAAGAATCTGAAAAGTCCTTAGAGATTAGGATAAATGATGTAGTAAACGAACTAAAGGAGATCACTAGGGCAATGATAGAGAAACTGTTACTAGTAATGATATTCTATCATCTGGCATACTAGTCACCAGGACTCCATTAACTAACATTTCTGTATACAGAATGATAAGTTATGTTTATAATGATGACCATGAGGCACTGTAAAATCCAGAAATCCCTTATATACTGTCAAAGAATTATGCAATTATTTTCAAAAGAAAAAAAAACATTTATTAAGTGCCTACTATACGTAGGGTACCATGTAGGTGCTGGACAAAGACAACAATGAAATAATACCTACCTTCAAGGAGTTTAGATGTAGTGTTAGAATATTCTAAACAACTGTAGTTATTTAAGACTTGGTAATCTATTTATAAAATAAAAACAAGCCTACTATTGACCAAGTCAATTTGATAAAATAGTATGTAGCTCATTCTCTATCCATGCTTGATAGCAGCATTTACGGTCTTTATTGAATTAGCTGACAATAACTCAGAGGGCCTAGATTATAAATTCTTATTAAAACTAGGCTAGTAAAGGAAACCTGATGGTTTAACGTGCAAAGAGGAGAAGAATATCTGAATTTGAGTCAGTCTGAAGTAGTTGAAAGAGTGTGAAACTGGGAGTCAGAAGACCTTGGTTCTAATTCGAGTTGTGTGACCAACTTAGTGTTATGTCCTTATCATTTCAGTTCATGAGGGCCAAGGTATTCCATCTGTAAAATCAGTGGGGTTGAAGAGATGATGTCTAAGGTCCCTTCTACCGCTATGAGTCTATGAAATACATGTGATTCCCTTTGGAGCAATGTGGTGCCCCAGCCTTGACCTCAGAGTTCACAGAATCTGCATTTCTGGATTTACTTCTACTTTCTGTTTTATTTCAGCTGGGTTCTGGACCCTGTAGAAGTGCTTTCATTTCCACAGTCTGTGATAAAAAAAATAAAAATAAAAACAAAACAAACAAAAAAACAAAAAAACTCATGTTAGAAGCATTTTGTTGTTGTTTTGTTAAGGGTTAGAAGTTTTCATTAAACTATCATAAATATTTAAACAGCTGAGTATAGTATCAATGCTCTGCTTCATCTTGTCTTCCTAAATTTGTGTTTCAGAATTAATCTTTGTAAGCTCACAGCTGTTTGATTAAATATGGGAGAAGCAGTATTTTTCTGGCATTATTTCAAGTACCTAAGTAGAGAAAGAAAACGTCCTACAGAGGTCATACTGAAGGGCTCGCATGGAATGGGTGTGACATATTACGGTACTTTTCTATATGGTAGAAAACTTGATGTGCTTTTCTTTTCTTTGTCTTTTTTTTTTTTTAAGGGATTAAACTGAAGAAACTTGGAAAAGAGCTATGGATGCGTCCTGCGTCTCCATTTCACTTTTCTGTCTCACAACAGCACTGTGATACAATCAGATGATAAACAGAGCAGATGATCCTGTTTGAAATGAAATGAAGCATTGCAGTCTTCTGTTCTGAGATCCCCAATTATTCAACTTGCGCCCTCATCACAGTCATATAAGCAGCAGCACCAAAAACTTCCAGTTTCTCTGTCTCTCTGTCTCTCTCTAACATTTAGGTGCTTTTTGATTTTCTACCTAGTGAAGGGCCTTCAGTGGATGCTAAGGCCTGGTACATGTGTGAGGACTTAATGCTTTCTTTTGACACACAGGAAATTACTCATAGAAGAAACATTTATGGCTCATGAGATACAAGGCTAGTCTGGCTATGATGGAATGGTTGTTGGTATGTAAACAGTCTTCTGAATCACTCTTTTTTATACTGGTAGATTCTTATATGAAAGGTGCTTCAAGGCCCAATGGTAGACAGATGATAGATTTAGATATAGATAAAATAAGATACAGTTTAGTATGGCCAAAGTAAGACACGTCAAAGGATATATACATATACACATATATATATATATGTATGTGTGTGCATATATTTGAATAATTTTGTAAGTTTTGTGTTCGAAATATCTTACTTTTAGATAGGAAGACAGATGAGATGAGATGAGGCAAGAGTGAGCATTTATTAAGCACTTACTACATACTGGGCACCTAAGCTCTGAGGGTATAAAAACAAGCACACCTGCCATTTAGGAATTAACATTTGAATGGGGGAATTTTTTTATGTTTAAATGGATTATTTGGTATTAATATTAATAGCTAACATTTATATATCATTCTAAAGTTAGCACAGCGCTTCCCATGCATTATCTCATTTAATACTCACAACAATCCTATGAGGTAGTTACTCTTATTATCCCTTTTTATAGTTTTCAGGAAACAAACAATCAGAAAAAACTATAGCACTTGCCCAAAGTCACACAGCTAGTAAGTAGCTGAATTAATTTACTTCTTGATCTCATCAGTTCCCAAGAATTCAATTATCATCTCTATGCCAATGACTCTTGGATTTATTTGTTCTGCTCTAGTTTCTTTCCTATGGGGCAGCTAGGTGGTGCAGTGAATAGAGTGCTTGGACTTAAGTCAGGAAAACTCATCTTTGTGAGTTAAAATCTGACCTCAGACACTTACTAGCTGTGTGATCCTGGGCAAGTCACTTAACCCTGATTGCCTCAATTTCCTAATCTGTCAAATGAGCTGGAGAAGGAAATGGCAAACCGCTCCAGTATCTTTGCCAAGAAGACCCCAAATGGGGTCACAAAGAGTTGGACAGGACTGAAATGGCTAAACAACAACAATTTCTCTCTTGTCTTATGTCTCTAAGTTCTATTTGACTTCCTGATCTAGATATCCTGTAGACATTTTGAACTAAACATGTCCCAAACTGAACTCATCATCTTTCTCCCACAAACCCTCCTGTCTTCCCTATTACCATCAAGGGTGCGCAGTCCTGTCAGTCACCCAGGCGCACAGCCTTGACTCCCCACTCTCTCTTACCTCACTATATACAATCAGGTGTCAAGTCCTGCTGTTTTAACCTTTGTAACATCTCCCATATATGCCTCCTTACCTCCTCTGACACTAAAAACACCCTGGTGCAGGCCCCTCATTACCTAATGCCTAGACAAAGTTAAGTGACTTGCCCAGAGTCACACAGCTGGTAAGTGTCTGAGGCCAGATTTTAACTCACAAAGATGAGTCTTCCTGACTCCAGGCCCAGCGCTCTATCCACTACGCCACCTAGCAGTCCTGCTATCGTGACCAGGGATCACAAATGGATGATTCTGAGCTAGGTCCAGAAGCAAGAATGAGAAAAGCATCAGGCTTCACTGTATTTTGGAAACAGAAGCATTTTCAATGATCCCTAACTACTCATTGCTTAAAAAAAAAAAGGCTCATTTTTAACCCCAATATTTTCCTGACGCTATTTTACGTTTATAGATCATGCGCTACCATGACTGTAGAAGAATGTCTTACAAAATAGGTTACTAAGCAGCCAGATCAAATGACCTGAAAGTCAATGGAAAATATCCTCATTATGTCAAGTCACAAGATAAAGCTCCCCAGAATGTCAAGCCACTGTTTGTTTGTTTTTTCTCTTCATCTTATACAAAAATACAGGTTACTCTCTTTTCCCAAAATAACTTCTCATATGTTATGGCCACTGAATCTACCATCAAGAGGAGCACTGTGGTTTGAGTCTCTTTTGCCCAATAGTAGTGATGAGTTTGTACTGAGCCATTAATGTTTTTAGAGTCACATGATATCAGAGCTGCAAGAGTGATCGAAGCCCTTGAGTTTAACCCACACTTGATCAATAATTCCCTCTACAACATTCCCATCTCCTCTGGTTCTCCCCGTAACCACTAACACACTATAGATCATGAGCCAGGGCTGAGAGGTAGCCTTACGCCTGCAGAGTTTTTCTAGCGTCAAATCTAAGTGGCTGTGGTAGCTCTCACAGGCATGACCCTGACCTCATCAGTACTATATCCTGACCAGCAACAATCAGTGGCCCAGTTAATACACCCAACAGGTCATTAGGGCAATGAAGCTCAAATGTCGGATTTCTTTTCTTCTGGAGTTGTTCCATGCTATTCAGAATAAGAGAAATAGCTCAAAAGTCAGAAGCCAAAAGAACATAGAGGAGTGAAAAGGAACTATTACCCACAAACTGGTAGATTTCACATTGAAGATTAAAACTAGTGGTCTTCGTCTGAGTAACTAAGTAAGAGTTCACTGAACTAGTTCTATTAATGTTTCTGATGTTGTACCTTATCCAAGAATAGGATTGCATAGCAAAAGCATCATTCTTTTACATGTTACATCAGCCCCCTGATTTATGAATTCATGCTTCATCAAGGAGAAAGAGATTAAAATACAGTGGGGGTTTTGACTCTAAAAAAGAAGTATCACTTCTTTTTTTATCCTCTGCCAACCAGTAGCTGCTAATCATCTAAAACTAAAGTGTGGGAGGAAATGGTTCACATCATGTACATAACATTCATAATTGATCTTTCTTTTGTCATGATTTTGGAACAAAATACCAAAAACCATACAATAAAAAGTAAGTTTGATACAAGTTGGGGTAATAATCTTTATCCATATTTTTGTGGTATTTGACTTTCATTCTTCTGGCCTTAGTAGGCTAAAAACATCTCATTTCAAAAAACATGCAATGCATTTTGAACAGCTTGTCCTAATCTTTACTGCAGAATATTATCACATAATGGAAACATCTTGACATTTCCCTCCAATCCCATAATGTTAAATATCACATGGTCATCCAGAAGAAAGTACCTACATATACATTGAGAGGAAAGGGATGTTAGAGATAGACTTGGCAGAGTGGGAGGGAGGTATATTATTTATAAAATTTTCTAATATATAATATTTTCCTACTTTTTATATCACTTTTATTGGGATTATACTTCTACTTCTCTCCACATTTTTCACTTTTATATCAAACTTTGTAATACTTAAAAAGACAAGAATTAGATAAAATTTCAGACTAAACACTCCTCAGTTAAAAAAGAGGAAAAAAGATGCCCCCTTTCATGAAATCCTAGAAGTTAAGGCTGTGATATGTACATTTGAAAGCTAAGAGAGAATGTTAATGACCAGAGTTAAAAAAAATTTTTAAAAAAATTTCTGCCATAGGCACACAGTTATAATAACACATAAACACAGTAATAATTGTTACATTTGAAATTTCTAATTTTCATTTTTTAGTATATCAATATGGACTACTGGCCATGCTATCAGAAACTTTTCTCTACTAAGACTACTTACTACAACAACAAAAATAGTGAGTTCTTTATGTTTAATATAGCATTTCATAGTTACAAAGCATTTCTGCATACATTTGTTATTTTTAATGTTGTATTGATGCTTCTTAAATATATTTAAATATGTGTGTGTGTGTTTATCACTGTTACTTCCCAGTGCTTCCCTCCAAAGATCCCTCCCTTGTAACAAAGAAACACAAGTACAACAAGCCGATTTGCAAGTGAGAATGTCTGCAGCATTCTGTACCCACTGCTCAGGACATTTATAGCAAGGGGAAGAAATTAAGTTTTGCCCTCAGCTCTTTGAAATAAAGATTTTTTCACATGGTCTCATTTGATCCTCATAAGAATTCTGTAAGATAAGTAGTACTGGAGTTATTATTTCTAGTAGGGATGAGGAAAAATGAGAAATGCAGTAATATCTCTCAGGTTACACAGACAGTGACTAGTGGACTCAAACCTAGGCTTTGGGGGTACATTTTCCAGGTTACTATATAAGCAATGTCGGGCAGTTAAGTGGCTCAGTGGATAGAGCACTGGGCCTAGAGTCAAGAAGACTCTCTTCCTGAATTCAAATCTGTCCTCAGATACTTACTAGCTGTGTGACCCTGAGTAAGTCACTTAACCCTGTTGGCCACAGGTCCTCATCTATAAAAATGAGCTGCAGAAGGAAATGGCACACCACTCCAGCATTTTAGCCAAGAAAACCCCCAATGAGGTCACAGAGAGTTGGACACGACCAAAATGACTGTACAACAATATAAGCAACATGGAAGATTTGCCAATCTCCAATTCAACCTATTCTCCCTTACCAATAAATAGAGTGAAGTCAGTTTGAGAACAGTTCCAGCTTAATATATTTTATAAAGTCACACTCAAAGATATAAAGAAAAACTTTGGTAGCGAAGATTGGACTATTCTTGAGGTCTTGTATGAAGGGTTATCCCAACGATGTTATAGGCTATAGTACCCAATCTGGCATCTATTAACCTTTTAACCTTCTAAAGGATTTACTTGCTCTTTAAATAGTATTCCATCTCTGCCCCCCTCCTCCCATGTCTATGCACAGGCTGTGTCAGAAGACACTTCAGTCCCCTTTCCCCATCCCCTTTCAGGATCCCCTAATTGTTCATACCCTCTTTCTCACATGACCTTACACTTACTGACCTAGCAAAAAGCTGCATCTGTCAATGTGAGGTCCTTTGGGATTCCTATTCTCAGCATTTCGCACAGTGCCTTGCAATGAATAATAAATAATAGCTCCCATTGGATGGAGCACATTAAGATTTACAAAGTGCTTTACATATGCAATCTCATTTGATCCTCACAACACTGCAGAGTAGGTAATATAGCCATCTTGCAGATGAGAAAATTAAGACTCAAAGTTAAGTAACTTATTCAAAGTTGAATAGGTGGGATTCAAGCCCAGCTCTCCTCAAATCTAAGCCGGGTGTTCTAATGATTAAACTACACTTAATAAATTCTTATTGAGTTCAGGGACTATAAGATACATGAATTCTGGCTGATCTTTTCCAACTTAGCCTTGAAAATGTGCATTTTCTTATGATATATTTATTGTTCCTATTATTTAGTAATAAAAATGGGTTTCAATATTCTCCTTCAACAGGGATGGATTGCTATAGCGCTTTTATAAGATTTTATAAGGCAATACACCACATGCTCTGAACAAAGCTATATCAAGTGAAGATGGTATGGGATTATTCCTTAAAAACAATGGAAAAGAGCTGCTGAAAAATCATTGTTTCTCAACCCAGACCTGCATTAGAAAAGTAAAACAGGACACTAGAGGGTTTTAAAATTTCTGTGAAATATAGATTAGATGCTAAGGGACCAAATGTCCTCCGTGCCATAATTTGCCCTGGCTTACTTAGCTAGTTAGTGGCAGAGCTGGGACCAAAACATAGGTTTGCTTATTGCCAGTCCATTACACCTAGAGGTGTAAGTACACAAGGAGAGAAGTAGTCGCTAAAGAAAACCTAAAAGGGACTTTAATTCTAATTGTGCATAGAAAGGATTTTTGCGTATAATTAATAAGGATCAAATAAGATCGGTAAAGCATTCTGCAAACCTTAAAGCACTAAGTAAATGCTAGATATTATTATTCATTGTTAATGAATAATACTAATACTATTTCCAACAACAACAACAAATTCCTTCTGGTTTAAGAATTGTACCAAAGAGAACGGCCTCTTCATTCCACTTGGGAGAGCACCAGGGCTCTATAACCCAAAGCGTGCTATGGACTTGAAATTAATTCATTGTTCTGGAGAAAACCAAGACCTTGGGTGGGTGGGTTGGGGGCATCTTAAGCCTCCATTCTGAAAGCCTTAGGAGAACTGAGGAAGGAGAGAGGTGATGTAGGGAACTTTTTTCTGTTTCAAATCTCTCTAGATCTGTCCTACTTCAAGAGGTTACAAAATCTTCACTCTTGCCAATCTTAGGCGATAATATTGGGCATGACCTTATGCTGTTGTCCACTAGCTCACCATCTGTCTTTTTTGTTTGGAAGAACCTTTGTTAAGCTGCAGAAAGTACCATGATATTTGGGAAAGGATGTCGAGCCTTCTTCTAGGAAAACTCCCAGAAGAAATGTTTCTTCTTTCCTTTGCAAAATGAGTCTATAAGCATTTAAGATGGTGTAGAAAGCCAAGATTTGGGTATAGAGTCAAAGAAAGTAAGACTTAAACAAATTCCCTGGCGATCTGTCTGAACACCAGTCCATTCGATGCTCTAATGAGTCTTTATTGTCATGGAGGAAACAGTTAACGTCCAAGACTACAAAGAAAATTAAACTGCAGACCATGGGTGGGGTGGGGTGCTGTGGGGTTCTGTCATAAAGGAAGTCATTTTTGTGGGTTTCAGACAAGGCCAGGGCCTTCCCCACTGTGTCCAGAACATACTCTGGAACCCTTTTAAATACAAAGAGAGGGTTTTCTACTTCTCTAAAGACTCATTCCTCTCAAACATCTTTTCTTGGTCCGTTCAGTTTCTGGTCTTATTTCTATAGTACTAGGCATTATCAGCAGCCACATTATTTGGCATGATGACTGCTCTTGTATGTGTATGGGATATATCTAGGGACTAAATTAAATGAGTATTTGAGATTTGAAATAAGATATGGCCCCAGACAGAGAGAAGACTACTCACAGGGCTATTATTAGAAATAGATGGGTTTACAAATTGCTTTACCACATTAGACCTCAACATTTGAAAAAAGTAAAACAAAAAACCTTCATGATTCAGCCAACAGCTATCGAAGCAAGAATATTATTATGTTTTCAGTATAATATTGATGTTTCCTATTTTTATGGCACTTCACAGTTTACTAAATGCTTTCTTTATGACAACACTGTGAATTAGGTAGTACACACATTGTTATCCCCTCTTTGGGGAGGTTACCAGATTTGTCCATGGCCACACACCCTTCGTAAAAGTCTCAAGTAGGGTAACATGATTTAAACCTAAGACTGTAATGAACTTTTTTTTTTTAACCAAACCTGTGATTTCATTGCTACAGGAAATATCCAGTGAGGAAACTCCCTTTACCAAAGCAGACTGGCATCTATTCTATGACTTGTAGTCTTAGATAAAATGAGATAATTTTTATAAAGCATTTAGCACAGTCCCTGGCACATAGTGGGGCAGCTAGGTTACTGCAGTGGTTAGAGCGCTGGGCCTATTATCAGGAAGACCTGAGTTCAAATGAAGTCTCAGACACTTACTGGGCAAGTCACTTAACTCTATTTGTTTCCTCTTCTGTAAAATGTGCTGAAGAAGGAAATAGCAAATCACTCCAGTACCCTTGCCAAGAAAACCCCAAATGGGATCACTGAGAGCTGGACACAACGAAACAACTTGCACACAGTAGGTACTTAATAAATAAATGGGTGTTCTCTTCGCCTTCCCTAGAGACTTACCTTGACTGATATTAGAATATTTTCCTTTTATTTGTTCCATAATGTTTATAGTTTTTCTTCCACGATTTTTTTGCTGGTGATTTCAGTCAGCGAATTTTAGTCAAGGAAAAAGGTTGATAATTTGAGGACACATATTGCTCTTGGTGTACCCTTTGTCTTTAAGCATGTCCTTGGTCCACCCTGGCTTATGCCTTTGTCCTGTATGAAATATGATCACCTCATCTCTTTTTACCCAAGTGTGACGTGACATGTTCCTTCAGGCATGGGTCAGTACCTCCTCCTCTATGATCAATCTCTTTCCTTCAGTCCTACAGCATTCCTCATCTGCACCATTTATTTAGTGCTTGCCCTAGTTTTTGTGTACATACCTTATTTCTGCAACTAGGTTGTATGCCACAAGAGGGCAGCTACTTCAATGCAGAATCTGGTCCTAGATATATCCTCTATAAATGCTCATTAGGAAAGTGCCATTTGAATAAGCTATAGAGACCCCTTAAAAAAGTGAACTGTCTCCCCTACCACTCTACTCAACTCGCCCTCCTTCCCAAAGGTCTGCAAAACTCTCCCAAACATCAAAACTCACAGCTTTCCCCCGTTCTCCTCTTCCTCAAGTTTCCTCACAGCATTCTGATACCATTTGCTGGACCAGAACTTAATTTGTACCCCGGGGGTTGGGAAGGGCCACCAAGAACCCAGCCTAGGATCAGCTTGTCCTTCCCTTACCCCAACCAGGACAGAGTCAAAACACAAATTCCAAAGATTTAGAGGACGTAGCGGCAGCCTGTTTTATTGAAATTTCTCCCAACCCATTGTAGACTTCCTTGCTATGAAATATGCATTCCAGTTCCTGGCTTTCTCTAGACCCTTGGCTTCTGGTCTTCCTGAAGAACCTGGGCTCCTAATCCTGCCTAGCCCTTTACAAAGATCACATTTTGGATCTCATTACTATGTCTCTTAGGAGAGGGGAGGAGAGGAGAGGAGAGAGGGGAGGAAAGAAGAGAAGAGTGGAGGGAAAATTTCCCTTAACCCTAGAGATGCCCTAAGACTACTGGGAACTACAGAAACAGTCATCTCTTAATGCAGCCAGGTGGCACAATGGTGAGAGTATTAGGCCTAGAATCAGAAAGATTTGAGTTCAAATCCAGCCTCAAACATTTATGAACTGTACTTAACTTTACTTAACTTCTGCCTCAGTTTACTCAAATGTAAAATGGGAGTCATAAAAGCACCTAAATAGCACAATTGTTGTGAAGATCAAATGAGATAGTGTTTGCAAAAGTACTTAGAAAAATGCTCGGCACATAGTAAGTGCTTTCTAAATACTTATTCTCTTCCTTTCCCTCATCTGCCCAGGTGCCTGAAATCTGGATCCAACTTGAAGAGAGTTGGTGATTGATTTCATTCTAGAATATTTTTAGATCTCTACTTCATGGGACAATCTGAACTTAAGTTTCATTCAAGGGTCAGCTGAATGAATGAAATGTTTTTTGAATGAATTCTGTATAACATCTACTTTTGTGATGAAAAGAAAAGGATTACTTATCTTCTGTCCCAAATTATTTTTAAAATGATAGTTTTATAATTTTATACATAATATGTGCATGTATATATGTATGTGTGTATATGTTTGAAAACAATGACAGCTCCAGATTTAATTAATTATTTCATTAATATAGAGAGTTACAGAACCTTGGGATGAAACTAAAAAGAAATCCTCAAGTATCTGAAAAAGGAAAAAAAAAATAACTCCTAAATGTTACCATTTATTTTACAACATTAACTACCGCTGTCTGAAAACAAGTTTCTATATTAACTGGGGGTGGGGTTGAAGAGGTTGGGGACAGGGGAGACTGTTAAAACAATCTTGTGGTTTGGATGACCAAGAGAAAATAAAGTCTCCTCAAGATTAACTTTTGTGTTAAATGTGGACTTGCAGCGAACACTGCCAATGTTTTTGGTATACATTTTTTACCACTGAAGTAGGCTTTCATTTCAGAGCTGTTCAAACCCCTAAAGAGTCCTGAAACCCTCCATGGAAAACCGACAAGGCTGAGCTATTCCAATAACACAGATGAAACCCAGAACAAGTAAGACGATAATCAGAGGCATCACATACGGAGCTGTCATCGGCCTCCAACAACATCGGCCTCCGGCACTAAATCAGAACCTTGCTTCTTTTCTGGGTAATCAGGAGGAGGATACAGTTAGGATTTTTACAGCAAAACAATTACTACAGAAGTATAACTGCCCAACCTCAAATGGACTTCATCTGCCCTTCATAATTAGGGAGGGAAAGAGCCCCCCTGGATTCTGTAGTTCCAATGATTTTGTTTTTTTACTTATATCCGGGAAAGAAGCCGAGCGTTGAGTATTTCTACACCTTCTCTTTGCCTATGAAAATGTCTTTGAGACCAAACTTAAAATTCTAAGGGGACACAACAACCCTCCATAGAAATGTCTACCAAGGGTCCTCCCATGTGCCCAGGGGAGCCTTTGAGGCCTTTATAGCTCAGTGATGCAATGGATAGAGGGCTGGGCCTGGAGTCCGGAAGATAACTCCAAATCTGGTATCAGACACTTACTAGCTTTATGACCCTATACAAGCCACTTAATGTCTCTGAAACTCAATTTCCTCATTTGCAAAATGGAGATAATAAATAACCTACCTTCCAGGGTTGCTGTGAGGATAAAATGAGATAATATTTTTAAAGTGCTTTGCAAACTTTTAAGCACTATATAAATGTTAGGTATTACTGGTGTTGTTGATCATTTGACCTGCATGACATCTCTTGAATCTGTTCCACTTTTTTCTACTGACATGGCTACCACCCCTAGTTCAGATGCTTACTTAATGCCTCTTATCAGGACTACCACAACAGCTGTGATTTGACTACTGGCTTCCATATGTCCTCTTGTTTGCATTCTTCTCCAAACTGCCAATTTATCCTCCCTAAAGCACAGGTCTGGCTCTCTGCTTAAGAATATTCAGTGGTTCCCTATTGCCTCCAAGAGAAAATGCAGACTCCTCGGCTTAACATTTATAGCCTTCACAGTCTCGAAGTAGGTTATGTTTCCAGAACTATTTACCACTGCCCCCGTCACACATTCTGCATTTCAGTCCAACTGACATCCTTGATGTTCATGAACTCAATATTTCATCTCTCATTTCCATGATTTTTCACAGGCTGTCTTCCAGGCCTAGAATTAACTAACTTCCTTATTTCTGCCTCTTTGTAGTTGTAGATTCCTTTATGATAGGTGATCAGTTCATTATTCACCTATGGGAAGCTTTTCCTGATCCACCATTTGCTTTCTCTCTCCTCAACTTATCTTCCATTGATAATTATCCATTTACTTGTTTATACCTCCTAGGAGAATGTAAGCTTTCCTAGGGCAAGCAATGTTTCTCATTTTTGTCATTAGATTCTCCAACACCTAGTATGGTGTCTTACACGTAACAGGTACTTGATGAACTGAACTGTGTTAAAAATATCTACATATGGTCCTCCCCAGGCAAAGTAACTCTAGTAACAGGTGATGATAACTATAGTGGCCATAGGAACAATGAGGCCCACCAAAAAGTATCTCAATGTTTCATCTCATTTCTTAATGAAATACCCTTTCAGATTCATAATGCATGAAGACAGCAAAGAGAGTGAGGAGAAGCATGATGAGGTGGAGGAGGAGGAAGAGGAGGAGGAGGAAAGGGTGGAAGGAGAGGAAAAGGAGGAAGAGAAAGAAGAGGAGGAGGAAGGAGAAGAAGGGGGGGGAGGAAGGGAAGGAAGAGGAGGAGAAGGAAAATGTAACAACAATGACAATTAAACTGAGGTCATTCATTAAATAATTGTAAAAGTAAGCCAGCAATGTCTCCTTCTCAGCTCAATGCTAAATCTACTGGACACAGCTTTATAATGACTGGATTGCTGGTCCCCAAAGATGTGGGATGGAAAGAACAAGTGATACATGTGACCTTCATTCCCTTTCAGCAGGGAAAGAGAATTCCATTATGGCCTGCAGCTATGTCTGTGTATTGTTTTTCAGTTACATAAACAAACTTAATTGTTTGTGACTGACACAAGGATTGGAGCAGCCTTTCTAATTTAATAAAAATCTCACATTAATCAAGAACGGAAAAAATTAAGCAGCTACCAAGACAGTACTAGCTTTTCTTCTCCAAAGTATGGCATTGCTTTTAAAATTCTGGCCACAAACATCATGTTATATGTTATCTTAAACCAGGCTCTGACTCAATGGGATCACCTAAGAATGGCTTCCCAAGATTCATTTATTTTGGTGCCAAATCCAAATCCAAGGGAAAAAAACATCCTGGACTCTGACCTCTGACCACTACATTCTGACAAACTCCAGCACCACTCACCATGAAAGAGAACGAAGGGTCAGACCAATTCCCAGCCTGCTGAGAACTTTAGCCACTATAGGTAACAGCTGTGTAACTATAAACAGGAAAAAAACAGAACTAGATGGGCGTGAAACACAGGAGCAACACAGCCCAGAGTTAACGTTTATGGATGACTAAACTAACAACGTTTTTACACAAATACCAGTTAGGATTTAATATTGGCATAGCATTACATTTGTGCTATAGGATAACCTAGTCAAAACTTCATTTCTAGTTCACATATTCAACAGCAAAATAACCTGGCAAAATGTAAAATCTGAATACACAGGGAAAGAATGCAGACTTCTCTTATTACCAGATTATTCCTCTCTTTTTTTCTTCCTCCTCACTTACAGCCATTTTGATGCTCATGAGAATCTCTAGCAATAGAGAGGTGTTAGAAGAATAGATGCGTTGCTCAGGTTAGTGCTGCTTGTGTTATACCGCAGGAATACTGAGTATCCTACAATTACTCTCATTTGGCATGCAGAATGAAGAACAGATTAAAAGACAGGGCATCAGAAAAAGATACGTTGCTAGAGTACAACTGTAAATAACTGTAGTCAGGAGGCCATGAAAGCCCTTTTATATTAGGTCCCAAGACAGAATGTGACAAAGTTTTTTAAAGCCCAGGTTTGATCGGGTCTCTCCCTTTTTCAAGAAGCTTCAGTGGCTCCCTGTTTCCTCTAGCATAAAACACAAATGACTTTCTTTGCCATTTAAGGGCTTTCACAGACTAGCTCCAAACTATCTTTTCTAACAGATTTCAAGTTACTCCCCTTAGCATACTCTACATTTCAGCCAAAGAGGCTTGCCTACCATTTCTGATCCATGGCATTCTATCTCCCACTGCCATGACTTGGCACACACTGTGCCCTGTGCTTGGAACATTCTCTCTCCTCCTCTTTGCTTCTCAGAATCTCTAGCTCCCTTCAAGACTCAACCCAAGCATCACTTCCACAAGAAGATGTTCCTGATCCATGAAATTATTTTCTATTTATTATTATCATCATTAATAATGATTACAATAGGAGAGGGATATGGATCAGGACTGGACCTGGATTTCATTGTTGTACAGAACTCCCAGGTGATGAAGTGTCTTTTACCAATTACCAAGGTTGATACCTTTTCTTCAACTCAGCTTCCTAGAGCCACACAGCCAGTAAGTATCAGAAATAACATTTGAACCCAGAGCTATCTGGTTTTGAAGATGACTCTTGAAACATGTCACACTGTACCTAAATTAGGCATTCTTTATTTTTTGGGAGGGGTGTATCAAAAAACCCTTTGGCATTAGAGTGAAGCTTATGAACCCCTCCTCAGAATAATATTCTTAAATAACTGAAGGTAATGCAAAATTTCAATGGCAGACTGGTGAAAATAAATATGCATACATGAACGTGCATGTGTGTATGTATATGTGTATGTATACATGTTATGTTTATGTGTGTGTGTGTGTGTGTGTGTGTGTGTGTGTGTGTGTGTGTGTATTTTCCTATCCAAGGTCATGGACCTCCTGAAATCTATCACTTGGAGGTCTGTGGACCTAAGATTAAGAGCCTCTGTTCTAAATGACAAATTATTTAATTATTAATTAATAACGGCTTTTTATTGAGTTGGTATTTATTTTTGTATTTACTTATTAGTTTATGTGTTTTCCTATAGTAAGTTGTAAGCTCTTTGAGGACAGGGGATGTTTTGTTTTTGTCTTTGTATCAGTGCCTAACACAATGAAGATGGTTAATAAATGCTTGCTAAATTGAAATGAATTATTCAACACATGGAGGAAATAATATGGGAATAATGATGGAAATAACCAAACATAAGCTTTCATTGTGATTCTGGCTTATTCTGTTCTTTAGTAAAAAAAAAAAAAAGTCTGGAGTCTTTGCACAAGTCTGTCCCTGACCGTTACTCTTTTCTAAAGCCAAGCCCACTAAATAACCCCAGTGCAGAAAATTCAGTTCATAAGTGCATTTATGTGAGATGTTAAAGCAAAGTACTCAAGACATAAATTGTGGGTGAGGGAGAAGACTCCATTGGAGGTAATAGGAAAATGGAGGCCAGGTTATTCTTGGTCAGCAGTCAGATTGGCTAGGGAGGGGAAGGCCTTCTGAGGTAGGAAGAAAGGGCAATTTAATCTTGTTTCTGAGAGTTCCTTTTGACCACTGGGTGAGACCAGGATTACAACTAAGAAGCATGTGTGGCACCATGTTTAAAGGAATGGGGTTGGGAGGAGGTCAAAGGCTTGATAGAACAAATGATTACACCATTTGATAAAACAGACTATCTCTAAACTGGAGGTGTGCCCCATTACAGGGACCAAAATATCACTTTATTCTTTGGATTCTAAGACAACTGGACAGGGTCATCCCTAATTATATGCTTCGTGCAATGCCTGGTACATTTTTGATGCTCAAGAAACATCTATTCCAATTAGTGCAGGCTAGTTTGCCAGGGACGCTGGGCCAAATATTTTAAGGAAAGATATCTTATCAGTTCTCATCTTTCAATATTAATAGACATGTTGGCAGGTGCTAACCTTGTATCACATCATCATTCTAGAGCAAGCTGTATGCCAGATGATTACTCCATTTCCAAAAGATTGTCCTAAAAAAAGAATATAAATTCTTCTATATGTATAGCAAATACCTCTCACATGTGAGGGAAATAGGATATAATACAGCTCCACACATGTATGTGGACTAGAAGAAGGAGAAATTTAATTGTAAGATTAACAAATAAGTTTTAAGGAAGACTGTTTAGAAGAGTTGATGGTAGGATGCTATATTTTTTCATGGTATTTTGCTTTACAGGGAATAAAAGAAAAAAATTTCCCATATAGTACAAGGTAGGTTATCAAATTAACCTGAACTAGACTTTTTTGTTAGTTAACGATTATTTTTACAGCCCTGTTACTTCAAAATAATAATTCCCCCCCCACCATAGAACCTTCCCTCATAACAAAAAACAATCAGTTAAGCGAAAAGAAGCCATCACAGTGACTCTATCTGACAAAGTACGCAGCATCTAATATTTGTGGTCAGCCACCTCTCCTGCTTGAGAAAGGAACTTCCTGTAGTCTCTCTGTAACCAAGATTTGTCTCTGCATTTAAATTTATTAGACATTTTCTTTCTCACATAAATATCTTATAACCAGGGTCAATAAAGCATTGGTAAACTTTTAGTCTAATTTTCATTTAGACCTAGTGTAAATTTTCTTTTAGTTTAACCAGAGAATTTAAAAACTCAACATTTATCCATTCAACAAATATATATCACATGCCTACATGCCGTGTACCATGCTAGGCTTGTGGGGGTGACTAAGATGAATAAACTAGGATCCCTGGTTGTTGTATGTCCATGGTTCCCCCTACATCCCACAAGAGAAATTAGTTTACCCTAAAAGGCAACAAAGTGGTCCCAGGACCTGATTTACCCTGCTTCCCTGATACAGTTTTCGGGTCACCTAAGGGCATCCTACCAGTGTGTAGTTAGAGCCCCTTCACTTTGGTCTATTTCTGAAGACCACATGAGTCATCACATCCTCCCCTCCTGAACAAAGGAGTTTCCAGGTGGAGGTCAGGTGAACTTTGTCTAGAGAAGCTAAGGGGCCATTGTATCCTTCTTCCACATACTTGCTGTGTAAGGGCAAAGTAAACTTCCTTTTGTTAAATGTTCAGTAGTTTTTCAAGTGCCACATTTAACCCCAATATCAAACCTGAAAAGGGTGCTGATGTTAAACCCACCCCTAACACATGGCCTCATGTGTTACAAGTCAGAAAGGAAGATAACATACGTAAACAAATAACTATACCAAGGGATAGGATTGTCCTCTTTCCCCCTCCATGATAAAGTCATCACTTCTAAACTCACTATCATATTGCTAACTCAAGCCTTGACTGACTCCTCAGCCTCTTCTCCCAAATGACTGGAGGGCTGGAGGGTGGAGTGCCAAACTCCTCCTAATACCTTCCTTTGTAGAGGGCAAAAACTGGATTCAGCTCATTCCACTCTGCATTTGCTGCACCGCCTTGGTTTCAACTCTATGGAACAAGGTGCCACCATGCTAGGTATCCCCTGGTATCCTTCCCATCCCCTTTCCTGCCTCATTTTGTGTGCTGTCTCGATTTTAAGCTTCTGGAGGGTAGGACTGTCTTTCTTTTTATTGATTGTATTCCTAGCGCTTAACACAAGCTTGGCATGTTGTAGGGACTTAATAAATGTTTACTGGATTGGAAAGTGAGTGTGTCAATTATTCTAAGAAAATAAAGGGAGCTTGGGGCAGAGAACGGGGGTGGGAAGAGAGATGATTTTGGTTGGAGTGATCAGAGAAGGCCTCATAGAGCAGGTGACATCACTGGGCCTTTAAGAATGACTAGGATGTCAGAGGTCAAAGACGAGGGGAGATGAGGGTGAGAAGAATATTAGGCACATAGTTTAGCATGAGAACAAGTTTACAATGAGGAAAACCTGACTTCATCCTTACTTACCATGCAATACATTACAAATAACAAAGTAATTGTTCTGTTTTTTGTTAATACCAAAACATTGCTGAGAGGAAATCCAGTATTTCTAAATGGGTCTGAAAGGTCTTTTTTTCCCCAATTCTATCCCTCCTTATCACCTGTGAATATTTTTAAAGCATCCACTGAGAGTATGGCAGTGTAGAGAGTGTTCCCTGCTGTCAAATACCTACCTACCATCTAAAGAGAAGATAAAACACATAAGGTGTGTTTGGAGTCCTAGCCTGTTCTGTATCCGTGAAAGATCCATGAGCAGGCTGTGACAAAGTTTGGGTCTAGATGGGGCTAATTAAGAGTTAGGCAAAAAACAATTTTAAATTCAAGTTATGGTTGATTAGAACAATCTGTTTCTGGATAAGGAGGACAAAAGAGAGAATAAGCATGAATGGGATGTACAGCAATGATCCTAGAAGCAGAGAGAGACACAGAGAAGCAGAGAGAGACACGTTTACAAAGCAGGCCCTATACCAAAAGATGCAACAGGGAGGGACCTTGAATTGTGAAGTTGGAATTGAAATTGGAATTGTGAAATCTAAGTTCCGTGGAAGATATGACATTGGGCCAGACCTATTCCCAACCTGGTTTTACTCTATTCGTAATAGAGAAGGAATTGGATAAAATGATGGAAATTCTAACATATAAAATTTTTCTGGACAATTTAGTGTAATAAACAGAACACTTTACTTGAAGTCCCAAAGGCCTGGGTTCAAGTTCTGGTTCTACCACTCAAGATATGTGTGTGTACAAACACACACACAAACATGCACATATTTACATACATACATACACATACTTAAATTGAAAGAGAATTTAGAGGTCCAATCCTCTTATTTTACAGATGAGGAAACCAAGGTTTAGAGAGGTTAAGTGACTTGCCTAAGATCAAATAAGCAATAAGTGACAATGAGGATTTAAATTCAGGTTTTCTGGATCTTAAGCAATGCCAGTTTGGTATCTGTATAAACATGGACAAGCTATTTAACTCGACTATCTCTAAGTCTTAGTTTTCTCATCTGTAAAATGGGGATAATAATAGACACATTAGCTACTTTAATAAGACTGTTGTGGAGATCAAATGGGATCATAGCTGTAAAGTGTTCCGCAACCAGTCATAATGTACAATACAAATATGAGTTGTAGTTCTCACCGAGACACCCAGAGCCTAAATCCCAGGACTGTAAACACGTAAGGCAGGGCAGAGGCATTGTGGCTCTTTGCTGGCAGTACTGCCACCATTTTATAGCACACGTGTTTTCTTTGCTATTCTCTTTTAAAACAATAATGGTCCTGATTTCAGACAACATCAAAACGATGTGTTTCTCTCACCATAGTCCCAGAGTTCCTCAGATAACTCCACTCTCTTGTCCCAACTTCCAGTCTATTTCCCATGATCAAGGTTTTTCTGTTAAACTCAAAATCACTCTTTGATTCTTCCTTAAAGGGACTGCAAAAACAATAGTGAAAATAGAGATCTTTACGTGGCTAAGACACTGAGAGGAAGAGAAGTGTTCACAGGGACCATGGAACAAGTTAGAAATAGAACCAATGCTTCAGGCTACCCGAGAATTAACTTACCTTGCTTCTTCTGCATAGGAGATAATAAATATCTAGCAGGGCTGCAGGTTCCCCACGCCTGACTAAATCAAAGCAGAATAATAAAACACTGAAATACTAATATGTCTTTCAATGGAGATGTGGTGGGAACTAGGTTCTAGTTCTAATTTTGACACTAACGCACTCTATGTGATAATTGTGCAGGAAATCAGTAAAACGGAATGAAAGATCTCTTATGGGATCTAAAATGTGTTACATGTTTCTAAATCTCTGTGAAAGAAATGAGGCAATACATTTGTTGAAAGAAAAAGAAGACATTCAGTAAAATGGTCTTATTTGTCTCAGAAGGAAGGGCAGGGTCACTATGTTACAGTGAGACAGCCCTGCTCTGTTTTAGAATGCACACAGTGAAGAGCTCACTTTCCTGGCTCTGAAACACACAGCACAGTCTGGGTGTAGTGCACTATTTGGAAACATTTTCTAGACCCTCCCTACCCTGGAGTGCAGTGACCTGGATTTTTTTCTGCCTGATCATATTCTTTTTTGGATATTCCATGATTTCATGCAAAGTTCTGCATTTTCAATGTCAAACTGAAACACATAAATACTGTTACAAAAGAGGCCCATCTAAAAGAAGAAAACCAAACCCAAACCCAAAATATCGTATTTTTCATGTTTCTACGATTTCAATATTCATTTCCATACCTTCTATTTGACTTTAAAGTCAATCTAAATTTAAATGAGCTCTGGAAATGATGGTAGTAATAAGAAAGCAATGACTAGGGATTATGTACTCTGATTTTTTTTTTATTTGTACAACTCAACAAAACAACTCTTTTAAGAAATACACCCTAGTGGCTGCTTTCTGTTTTAAACTCTCTGTACAGCTGTCTTCACTGAAATATTAGACCTTCAACACATCTTCATTAATATCTGAATGGACTGTTACTCTGAAAGGCTGTAAGCACTCTAAAGTCAAAAATCATAAAATGTCTCTTTCTAGAAGAAAAGGCTTCTGCCTGCCTCAGATGATGTCATCTCGTCTGGACTCCTACATTCCCAAAGAGAACAACTTGAAATAATCAGGACTACTGGGTGGCGACTCCCAGAATCACTGGGCATAAGGGGTAGCATGTGCATGAAATCATAACATCTGGCTAAGAGATACATGTGTAGGTACCTGCTGGGAGGGGTTGGGTTTTACAGCATTCTGTTCTTTTTTTTCAATAGATGGAAACACGTTCTTGGTTTTGTTTTGTTTTGTTTTGTTTTCCTTTTTCTATAGAAGAGTAAGCAGACTACTATCAGGTTCTAATAATTTCATCTCCATAATTCTAATTTACCTATCACACTGCACTGGCAGGTTGGGTGCGTGCTCATTAGCTAGAGGGAATCTAGTCAACCTTATAAACATAAAAGAATTATTCCCCACCAAAGTTTGAAGCCTTTGTAAGGAAATAATTTATATAAGAAACATCTACACACTCTAAGTTTAAATACTGGCCCATTCACCAGAAGTAGAAGGAATGTTTAAATTCACTAAGTTTAAATACAAAAAAACAGGAGCTTATGTTTCTATTTTTTTTTTTTTAAGAAAGGGAAAACAAAGAGTCTCACCACTTTTGAGCACAGTTTGGAAAAGAAGCTTAGCTTTTTACAATTAAAATGCTATTGCATTTGCATGTTGAAAAAGAATATAAATCGTTAATGAACATTGCACCATACCAGTTTCCTGTTCCATTTGGCTGACTTGTCAGGTTGGCAACAATTCAGGAGCTTGCAGAGCTACAGGCATATGTCTTGTGTTAAAAACCAAAAAAAAGAAAAAATACAGAAAGAAAAAAAGAAAAAAAGGGAGACTTCAAGTTATAAACACTTCAGTGAAAATTACCATCCAGTTTCAAGCCAACTCAGACCAGGTGCTGAAGACAGAATAAAGAGGTATCACATGAAGAAAGAAGAAAAGTTAAGGCACCTATGAAGATTATGTTCTATGCTACATTTAAGACACCATCTTGCTATATGAGCGAATGTCTTTACAACTGGAGTTACAAAACTCCCTAATCCTATGAACTCTCTTTTTTTGTAGTTATCTTATCTTTTCACATAGTAAGATAAGGTGTGCGAAAGAAATGATTCTGGTATGATGTTATTATTATTACTTTTGGACATTTAGGATGAACTGACTGCACTCAAATAATTCAATTCCATTCAAATGAACATATAATTCCCAAGGCCACAGTGGCCTTCAGCTGTCTTGTAGGCCACCTATCTGCATCTTGATGATAGATAAGTCACTCTTTAGGGAAGGTATCTCCTCTAACCTTGGAACACCCACTCAGGCATTCTGAACCACTTACTTGCCAAGGCCAGTTTTACTCACCTTATACAGGGTGACCTAAAAGTCTCTGTAAGTTTAAGTTTTAATAAGGAGCAGAATTCAAGAGGTCAAGGACACAGAAGATTAGAAAAGAAGGTGGGCTGGCTATATACAAAGAGTGAGGGGTAACAGATGGAGAGTATTGAGTATTGCAATGGAGCTCAAAAAAATATTAAAAAGCCTAGAGAAAGACCTACAGGAAATTTTGTTTCCAAAAGTGTTTAAACAGAAAAAATTATTCCAATTCACACTACAACTGCTATAAATAATGTTTTTTGTTTATCCCAAATTAGCCTACTCTGGTATTTTACCCTCTTGGCTATGACTTCACTTAAAATCATTTAAAAAACCTTGAAGAATTACACAATCAACTTTATCTAATTTTGCATGCTCATCTCCTGAAAGCTAGGTTAAAATCAGGGCATACAAATCATGCAATAATTCAGTTGCAAAGCCAGGATTAGTTTATTAGGTTGTGATCTGAGCATTGGCTGTGCTGGGTTTCTATGGTTACTCAGGATTCACAGGGAGAGTAGTTACTTTACTGAGAAACTAGGTATTTTACTAATAAACCAGGAGTTGTGGTGTTAGCACATTAGGGAAGGCAATGCAACTGAAGTGGATTAACACTAAGGCTTCTCTTGAATCCCTTCTGCTTGGGATGAAGCACAGATAAAGCTTTATAGAAAGTACAAAAGTATTTCTGCAGATGTCAATGGTGCTTGTATTTAATATACTTCATGGAAGAGACAAATCAACCATCACTAGTATATAACAGACTTTGAAATGTGTCTGTATGGGCTAAAAAAAATGACAGGAAGGATCCACCAAGTGAACTATGGCATTATACAGCAGAAGTCTAGCCAAAGTAAGTTATCGTTCTAAGTTCAGTTTTTCCTATCCTGCTACCTAGTTTTCTCAAGGACATTTATTAGTGAGTCTGATCCACAATCGTTTCTTCCCTCTACAGGCTTAATGAATGCCTTATTCTTATGCCATTCCTTCTACTTCTGGTGAATGGGCCAGTGATGGAGAAAGAAGGGCAGAGGGTGCTAAGAACCACACAGTTTTTAGACCATCTGCAAGCCTTAATTAAAAGTATATGCAAATACACAAAGGAGCCATGATGTGCTTTAACACATTAAATGTAAGACACTTAGGGCAGCTAGATAGAGCACCGGCCCTGAAGTCAGGAAGACCTGAGTTCAAATCCGGCCTCAGACCAAACACTTGACACTTACTAGCTGTGTGACCCTGGGCAAGTCACTTAACCCCAATTGCCTAAAAATTAAAAAAAAAAAAGTTAGACACTTGTCCAATGAAAAATGTTTTTACATACTAATGAAAGAACTGAATAGTAGCAATATTGACATTTTTCCTATAAACTAAGTCCAAAGACCTAAAAAAAATTGCAACTAAATGGAAGGATGGCTTGCAGGTTCTCCTTGGAAAGAGGTGTTAGACTCACCTATAAGAGATGGCCTTATACATAAGCCAAAATTTGAGATGGCCTTCATGGGACACTTAGTTACCTTTACTTGCAGGAATCATGACAGACATATTTTAAAAAAGCAGACCAGAAGATAACTATTGCATATACACCACAATTTGCTGTAGAAGAAGTTCTATGAAGAACTGACAAAGTCTTCCAAACTAAGTTAACATAGATATTGGGGGTACTGCATACACTGATATGTAAGTGCTTTCAGGGGTAGATAACAAGAAATGTACTGGAAAATTCAATTCAAGATTATGGAATTAAAGACATTAAAGACTCTCTGGCTACTCAGTAATGTTACAACCTGTTTATCATAGATACTTTATTCAAAAAGAGAAATGGAAAGTGCTAAATTGGGTAGTACCCAAAAAATCACCCAAAAAAAGAGAAAGAAATTGACTATTGTGAGAGGAAATTAGTGCAAGCAATATGAGAAGCCATCTGGGAGTCATTTCTGAATGCAGTTAGACTACTGACCAACTGGGACAAAGAAGAAAATCAATATCAAATTAAAAGAAAAGATAAACATTTTAAAAAGATGCTAAATGGATGTATGAGTTCCAGTCTAGTCAAGTAAGTTATTTTTGCTGAAAAGTGGGCAATAGATCATGGAAAAAACATTGCAAATTTTCAATAATTCATACAGTAGCTGAACCAAAATAATCTCCACAAGCAATAAGCCAAAAGTGGCTCCAAACCAACCAAAACAACAAACACTTGATCTATTTATTAAGCAGAGACATGCCTGTCAATAGCAACATTAGCTTAGAATGTTCATTCATGTAATGTGACAGAAGATAGTGGATGACTACAATACTGCCTAACAAAAAACCAAAAAGTGGCAGAACTAAAGATAAATTTATAGAAAGGTTGGCATGAAACCCAACTACATCAGTTCATCCTAAGAGCATTTACTAATAAAATTGGAGAGACAAAAACCAGTCATCAAATAGGTCTTTCAGCATTTCTATTACTCACTAGTTTCTTTATTAGTGGCAGTAGAATTGTAACATTTGAACCCCAACACTTCAGTCTCTTATATGAGGAAGCAGAAATGGCTGAAAAGAAGATGGAGAGATCACCTGGACCACACCAAATACGCAGAGAAAAATTATTTTCTGTATTTGGACTTTGTGTAGAACATCTGCCACAACACTGGTGAAGACCTTTTACAAGCATTCATCTTTTCTCATTTGCCATTTTACATTTTTACCTCCTCTGCAAATAGTCTAACACCAAGGGGGCTCTTTCTTGGTAGTGGTCTGTTTTTTTCTGGGTGATCTGTCTTTTCTGCCCCAGTTGAAACTGCAACTGCTCTGCTGGCCCCTACCCTCTAGCTTGGGTATTTAGAAAAGGGAAGATGGCATTTGTCTTTTGAGATATCACAAAAGCCTGTATCAAAGGAAAGAAGACACAAACAGGAATTGGCCCCATCCTAGGCACAGGTTTACTTAAAAGATTATGACCATGTAGGGAAAAGTACATCCTCCATCAGATCCTCTGGACAGCTCAGAGAGTTGTCCTTGCACTTCAAAGACAATGAGAAGAGAAGGAGGCAGAATCATTCCTCCATTATATCCAGAGTTCTGGCTCAGCAGTCAAGTAAGAGTTTTCATCACTACATCGTACCAGCTCATGAGTCATTACGGCCAATAGGAAACAGAGGATATCTGTGCATGTTCTTTAGGAAGGAGATGTAGGAGGCGGGGGCAGGTAGCAAAGTCCCAATTCTCACTCCTACCCAGACACAGGTCCACCCCAAGGTTCCATGCTCTAAGGGAAGCCCTCACGGGTACTTGCTTTGCTCCTTAGATGATGGGCAGCAATTCAAAGACAAAAGTAGCAAGATGATATTCCAGACACAGAGAACAATATGTGCAAAAGACACGGAAGCAGGAGACTGTCAGGTATTTTCAGCCACTCGTGAATAATCCAACTTGACTACAACATAGAATGAGTAGAGGAGAGTAGCATAAGAAAAGGCTGGAAAAGCAAAGGGGCATCAGACTGTGGAGGTCCTTAAATTTAATGGCTGGTAAATAGGCAATGGTAACAAAAAAAAGGAGGGGAATAATTAATGTTAAAGGGGTTGTGAAAAGACAGGCACACTAAATATGCTATTTGGGGAGCTGTTAATTGGTCAAACATTCCTTTTTTTTTAGTTTAATTTTTTTTCTTTTTGATGAGGCAATCGGGGTTAAGTGACTTGCCCAGAATCACACAGCTAGTGTCAAGTCTCTGAGGCTGGATTTGAACTCAGGTCCTCCTGACTCCAAGGACAGAGCTCTATACATTACGCCACCTAGCTGCCCCATTGGTCAAACATTCTTAAAAGTGATTTGGAATTATGCTAAGGAAATTTCTAAAATGTTCATATATTTTTACTTGACATTTAGCATTGATCCCAATGCTAGGTAAATCTCCCCCTTTCTTTCTCTCCCCACCCCAGAGGTCAATAATAAAGGAAAGACCCATTTTGGTATCTTTGGAAACACTAAAATGTTTATAGAAGCACTTTTTGTAGTAGCAAAGAACTATAAACAAAAGTAGATGCCCATCAATTAGAGAATGACTAAACATGACATGTTTACATGAATGGAATGCAATATTATTGTGCCTTAAGAAAGGGTGAATAGGATAAATACAGAGAAGCAAGAGAAGACATACATGAACTGATGCAACATTGAGTAAGTAGAACCAGGAAAATAACATACACAACAACTACAGCAATGTAGGTGGCAGGAATATCAACAAAATAATCAAAAACGAATATGGTGAAATTATGACCATATTTGGCCCGAAAGAAGACAAACCAGAATACAACTCCTTCCCTCTGTTTCAGATTTGGTGGGCTGTGGGCGTGGAACATTGCCTATAACGTAAGACTAAGTTGATGTGTCAGCTAGTTTTGCTAAGCTGTTTCCACGCCATTCTTTCTAATATTTTGTTATAAGGGATGGCTCTTATAGAAAGTGGGAGGGAAATATCGAAAAATGAAGATGATTGTAAAATATTTAGTATCAACAATTTTTTAAAAAGTAACAAATTTATAGGATCTGATTACTGACCAGGAATATGGAAGATGAAGTAGAGGCATGAGTCAAACATGATTATGATTTTCAGGCTGGGTGGTTGCGATGATGGTAATTCTACTGAAACAGACAGGGTTACTGGGTTAAGGGATGGATGCTCACTTAAGAGGGGGAAGGTAAGTTCAACTTATGGAGTAATATTCTAATTCTAAGAGCTTTGAAATTGCAGAACATATTCCTGAGAGAAGCTTTTGAATCTCTTACTCTAGAGATAATTTAGAATAGGACTGACATCCATTTGTCTGAAATGATTTATTAGTGTCCTGTATAGAAGCAGAGGGACCAAATAACTTCATTTTTCTTTACAAGAAAACTGGTTAAAAATCAAAGTTGGCAAGTACTCATCTTTGAAGTAGCATAGGTTTTCAGCTGAAATGATTTCTTTTTGAACAGCGGGAGATACTCTGGTGTGTGTGTTGGGTGGGGGGACAGAAGGGGAGAGAAAAGGGAAAAGGAAAAGCGGAGAGGAGGAGAAGAAGAAGGGGCACTGAAGCCAAGTGAACTGTCCTCAAAAGCTGGTTTTTCAACTAGTTTGTGGACACTCAAGAGACCATGAAAAGTTCTGTCTGTCATTCCTATTTTGAGATGGAATTCTGTAATTTAGTGGGGAAAATAGTAATACAAGAACCAATAATATCACAGCCAGAATATAAAGAAGGTATATATTGATTGGCAGAGACTCAAATTAATGTCCACTATATATATATATATACATATATATATATATATATACACACACACACACACACATATACATATATACACACACACATATATATACACACACACATATATATATACACACACATATATGTATAATATGTCCATAGTATATGTATATATATATGAAATGTCCATTTAAAAAATCACCTTCGTGATCAATCAGAATTTCCTTTGAAATCTGCAAGTCAGAAGCTTCATTAATACTATCTTTGAAATGTTTATTTTTGTTTCTGCTGTCTCTCTAATCCACCTACCTATTATCCTAACCAGATTCTTTACCAGAAGTCATCTGATCCTGGAAGCAATGTGGGGAGAGCCGGAGAGCTCTAGGAAGGGTAAGCACAGAACAGCAAAGGTGGCCTGAAGATCAGTAAGAAATCTCCTAAGGAAGAAACTCTTCACTGCATATGGAAGAAGAAAGGGTAATCTCCATGGACATCTGCTATCTGCTGCTCCCTGGCTCCATGCAGGTACCTCTTCTTTCATGAAGTTCTTATCTGTCCTTTTCTGGCTACAATGGATCCTTCCCTCCCCAGCCCTTCACTCCTCTGCCTGGATTCATATCCTGCTTCTGACACTTAACTGGGATGTGCAACCATGGGCAAGTCACTTAAGTTCTTTAAGCCTCAGTTTTCCCACTTGTAAAATGAAAATTAAAATACCTATAAATACCTGCCTCAAAGTTGTTGAGGCTCAAATGAGTTTTTGTTTATATTCACCTTTTTGTTTATATTTCACCTTTGTTGAACACGGTAATTTACACATATTTAGTGCTTCATAGCTGCTGAACTCAAATGAAATACCTTTTTAAAGAACAAAACAAACAAACAAAAACTAATCTATAGAATACCCCATAAGAGCCACTCCTTGATTGGAAACTGTTTTAGAAATATTTATGGTACATGTACTTGATAAAATACAGTCAACCACTGCAACTAACAGCAAGAATCTGTTTTTAGTGATCTGTTTGTGGCAGCTTTGTCTTCCTTAAAAAGCAGCATCAAATAGAGGCCACCTAAAAATATTATTGCCAGCTCATCAGAAAAATAAAGCTCTCATCTTCTCTAACACAAATCATGAGCTTTTGGTTCATTTTATTGATACAGGTTTGCCTTAAAAATCTTTATTAGAAAGAAAAATGTCCTTCATGAACACTTGCCCAACACTCTCTCAAGATTATCTTAAGGGCTGTGTTGCTTAAAGTCAGCCATTACGTTAAAATAATATACCTTTCCAAAGGAAGTAAAAGATTAAAAAACAAACAAAAAAGTCAAACTCTAAAGCTTTTTTCCTTTTCCTTATTCCTTTCTTCCTCTAACTCCCCAACTCACCTCTTTCCCTTCATATGCCATCTTATGATACATGATGGGCCACTAATTTTTTTGCTTTTAAAAATCCTATTCTAACTGAAGAACATTTTTCAAAATTTCAAAAATCCATCCCTTGAGGAACTGTTCCCAGGCCCTGAGCATCACTGGTGGCTAGGCAGTACAACAGGATGTTGCTGTGGTAACTGGCAGAGGGTTAGAAAATTCCTCCCATCACCAGCATGAATGTTCCACACACTTCAATGCCAACTTGATTCTATTCCAGCACTGGGAGGGCTTTATAAAAACCATGACTATGCAGAAGACACACATGGTTCTGGAGTATGGACTTGAGGATCTGGGGCGGGGGGCGGAGAGGGGAGGGGCAGGAGGTAAATTCTTCATCCCATCATGTAAGGATAAGAGATTTTGCTTTATCACCAAGGTCTGCTGTGACTAGTGTTCCGTCACCATAGCATAATAATAACAGATTCCTCCCTTTGTTAATACACTTTCACTTAACTCATTTTACTTCCTTATTTTTCCTGTCTGCCAAAAAAAAACCAACAAAAAACAATCTGCTAAAATAAAATGTTGTTTTCCATTATAGTTTGTGACACTGTTTGGTGTAACAGGGTATTTTCTTCTTGATTTCCAAGATTTCTGCTGGAAACACTGATGAAGAACACATGTCTTCTCTAAATCACTCCCATGAGAAATCTTGGAGCTGTTACATTTCATTTTAATGTTCAACATATTAAAATAGCCCTCCACTATACTCATTACTCAACAGCTACATCAAGTGAAGGTAAGAAATGTTTAGCTCACATTTATAATGGATCATGTACAGTAGAAAGAATAGCATAATTTCAGTTTTTCCCAAGAAGGTAGCAGTGTAAGAGTCATTTCAAGTAATTATCTCAAATTTTTATTTTTTATGATACATGGTTAGAGTATCCTAACAGGACCATAGGATCATCAATTTAGAGCTGAAAGAGAGCTTAAAAGCCACTGAATCCAAGTCTCTCATTTTACAGACAAGGAAACTAATTCTGAGTCAGGTTAAATGACTTGCCTAGGCTTATACAGTTCGTAAATGTCTGAGGCAGGATTTGAACTAAGGTCTTCTGGACTCCAAGTCCAGTGCTCTATCCACTATGTCACACTGCTATGAAAGAACAGATAATCTTCACATTGACATGTACATATGACACATGACCCATATTTGACACTAGTGGCTGTGATCACTATCTATGTAAACATAATTAAGAAGTTTAAAGCTTCTCCAATAGTACCCCCTTTTTTCCTACTTCAATGGATTTGGTCTATGATTCTGGAGGACCAATATAGGAGAGTTGGGGTGGCAAGGTTGTTGATGGATTCTAGGTTTAGAAGGAGACATTTTTTAGACATGGCCAATGTAGAAATTTGTTTTGATTGTGTGTATTTGTTGCAACTTTTTCAAGGTGGAGTGGTGGTAGATAAATAGATTTTTATTAATTTAAAAATATTAAAATTATTAAAACACATAAAAAGATTGAGTCCCTCCAATGGTACAAACTGCAATGCATCCATACCTTGTCATCCTGTCTAAATCTTATTCATGTCCTCTGGAATCTTCCCCTGGGGCTTCATATAACATGCTAGGGCCCTTTCTCTTGGCATTACAGGGGTGCCCATGGAGAACATAGACAGTTCATCTGTTATCTTCCATTCTTGCTCTATGACTAGCCCTTTTCTTTACCTGGTCATACATCTTTCAGATGGCATCTTTTATGCTGCTTTTTGAATGCAATTCTTTAATTGGTAACATGCTACAGTCTAGTAATATATACTATGTCTCTCTCCATTGCCCTGTGGGTGACCTACAATTCTGATTTTTCAGAGACTCTGGTGTTCCATGATTCATAGACATACAGTATCACCAGAAGAAGAGCAGTATTTTTTAAAAAAAAAAAAGGTTTGTTTCAGAGAGAAGCTTAAGGGTCACTAAAAACATTGCAGAATTTCCCCCAAGGAATTCAGCCTACTCTCCTTTTCTTATTCAATTTGGGGCCCATATACAACATATATGTACTGACAGAACATCAAATTTTGAAACACTGTCTAGAGCAGGGGTTCTTAACCTGAAGTCTGTGAACAGGTTTTTAAAAAAATATTTTCATGACTGCATTTCAATATAATTGGTTTCTTTTGTAATCCTACATATTTTTATTTTATGCATTTAAAAAAAAACATTATTCATAGGCTTCATTAAAGTCCCAAAGAGGCTGATGACAAAAAAAAAAAAAGGTTAAGAATTTCTGGTTTAGACAATAGGTATTCTTCATTCACTTCGCTATAACCCCATTAGATTGAGGATAGGGACTGTCTTTTGCTTCTTTTTGTATTCCAGAGCTTAGCACAATGCTTGGCACATAGTAGGTGCTTAATAAATAAATGTCTATTGGTTGATTGATTGAAAGTCTATTCCATTACTTCTATGCTAAGCCGCAATTAAAATTCTCTTTTTAGTGGCAAGATATCTGTGGATGAAAACTTCATCCCTGGTTCCCTTTATGATCAAATTTTTCAATAAAAGTATGTCAAGGCCTATGTCTATGGTGTTCAAGTAAAATTTGCTCTTTCAAAATAGAGTTCATTGTTGGACTAGTGTCCAACAGCATGCTCATCCCTTCTCTTTGTACCAGTGGGTTTTTTCTCTTTTAAATTTTTAAAGCGGTAGAGACACTTAGGCTAGGGTTAAGTCGTTGATCTTTTCCACCTCTTTTTAAGAGCACAATAAAAATAAAACTATGGACACAGAACCAAATACTTTGAACAATGCTATTAAGATTTCATTTAACTTTAAAAAATAAAACCAAATAATAATACACCTTCTTTAACACTTTTACATATTCAGTTTTTACTTACTTGACTTGGAGAATTCCTTATTCTAAATATCATTCAACAGGATCATTTTGAAAATGTAATTACACTTAACTGCAAACATACTGAATAACTAAAGGCAGTGATCATCATAAAAGGATGAAAAAGTGAGCCCTTAGCACATGTTAAATAGAAACAACCCTGGTACTTCTGAAATAGCATATAAACAACCACTCCTGGGAGCAGCTGGCACAATAGTCTCCACTCTAATATGCCATCGTTAGTTGTCTGTTTCTAGAATCGTGGATTTTAGGAATAAACTTTACAGTTCAAGATGCCTAATCCAATCAGGTTTTCAGGAAATGCTCTTTCTGTGCTTATCCTAGTACAAACCATTTTAAGTCTCTCCTCTAGAGCTCACTGTCTTCATTTACACTGGCAAATAAACACAAAAATACTTGACCCTGCACTGTACCCAGCACACCTTAAGATGAGGCTAAATTCCACGAGTATTTGCTAAACAAACTCTTAGAGTGGAAAAAAAAGGCTCTGTGCTAAGTAGTGAAGCTTGCCTTCTCATGAGAAGTTATTATGAATTTATTGCCTCAATTGACTTCTTATCCTGGAACTTCTCATATTTGCAGTTTTTAATGGTAAAATATAAGCAATAGAAGACAAAGAAACACAAGCTAAAACAAATGCAAAAATGGCTCCCAATCAGACACATCCTTCAGGATATGAATCAGAATCTTTGTACTGCCCACTTCTGGAGAAACCTGAAGGTAACAGAGACACTCTCATTTTTTTAGTAGTAGGGAGGTTAAATAGAGGATAACACATAAGGAGGCAGCGTATATATTTTAGCATATACACGCCTCCCTAAAATCAGAAACGTATATATGGAAGCTGGCTATTATGTTCTCTAATATTTAAGTCTAATAAGTACATCTCAGAATGCCTGAAGTAGTCAGTAACATAATTAGCATTAGCAAAAATTTGTCAAAACGAGCTAAAACTGGATTTTTTTTAAAAGCAAGTAAAACCAACATACAAAGATGCTTACAGGAATTAATTTTCTACAAAAGATACATAAAAACTTTGCATCTAATATAAAGGAATTGTTCCTATAAGCCACTTCTGGATTTTCATTGTAAGCAGAAATGTGTTACCTGCTCAAAACACAAAATAAAAAAGAAATATATAATAATGATTTTAGTTGATAATTTTTAAAAAATTATCTCTGCTCACTTTTTTGTGATGTTTAAGTTACGACTTCAGATTATACATGCTCAAAATGAAACATGGCTCATTGTAGCTTGAAAGATAGAGGCTTTGTTAATTTCCTGATTTTAAAAGTATTTTACAAATGACTACAGCCTCAGGTAGAGTTACTGGATGGAAATACTGTAAAGATAGCTGGTTTTTACTTGAAGGACCCATCTAGAATGTAGTTCCTCTTGATATCCATTACTATTTCATCAAGGCTTTGGCAGGGAGGGGCAGAGAGTGTTTTATGCCCAGTGTCTAGCATAGTTCTGGGTACATAGCAGGTACTCAATAAATGCTAGTTGAATTGGATTTCAGAAAATGAATTATGATAAATCATTGGAGGGGAAACTAATCAAACATTGGCTCAATTCAAAAGTATTGGGGGGAAAAACCTGATGAAAGAATGATCTAAAAATATGGTTGATAAAGAGCAGAACTTTATCAGAACTCAGACAAATCTAAGAAAACAGACATGGTGGACCACACTTGTTGGAATAACTCTGGGTTTGGGGACTCAGTGGAGCTCATGTCTTGTCTAATGGTTAAACACTCACCTAAAATGTTCTGCAACAAAGGAGATAACTTGGGTTCTTCCGAGAAGACCACAGTCAGTGCCATCTTTACCATTTCTTCAGCTTTATCCAGGTCTTTGTCAGCTGGAAGTTCTCCAACAACCGAATAAATGTACACTAGCAAGATCAAGAGGTCTTCTGCGCTGTAGTCGTCACTAGTCCTCTGGCTAAATGACTTAATTATGGGCAGCAACTGATTCAATACATTGGACATCGATGATTCCCCAATACTCTGAAATACAGAGGTAGGAATTTATAACATCAAAAAGGCCATAGAGCATAAAAATAATAGCAACAACAATAATAATACTAAAACACTATATAAATACCTATCACTTACATAAGTAGGATTTAAGTGCTTCACCTGTATTATCTCACCTGATCTTCAGTACAATCCTATGAAGTAGGAGCTATTATCATCCCCATTTTACAGATGAGGGAAATCAGGAAGACAGCGATGAAATGACTTGCCCAAGACCACCTGGCTAATAAGTGTCTGAGACAGAATTTGAACTCTGGACTTTTTGACTCCTAGTCCAGTGCTCTACCCCACTACATCATCTACTTCCCAGTCAGAAAGACCTGAGGTCAAGTCCAAAATCTGATACATGCTGTCTATGTGGTCCTGCACAATTGCCCCACACTACTTTCGATGACCATAAAGTGTAGAGCAGTTGCCATTTTGAAACCTTAGAGAAAGGTTCTTCACTGGGAGTTCCCATACCAATGAAAAAATAATCCTAAATTTAAAAAAAAAAGAGTTCCTAAATTTAAAAAAAAGAGTTTATAAGAACATCTCCATTCTATAAATGTTATTTTTCTACACCACATAAGCCACATACAATTGGAAATCAAATCTCTTACAGTTACTGTCCAAACTAACTTTTTTTTTTCCTTTTGCCACAGAGAAGATATTGGCAGGAAATTGGGCATTACTGATTTTTTTAAAGCACTCCTCCCTCAACTGGCTATGGCTAAATTCGCTTTATACTTAACATTGTTTTTAATTGTGATGATGTTAAGAAACCAAAATTAAAAGCACAAGACCTTAAACAATAAAAAATTTGAATTTGAAATAATTTAATAGGTTCAAGATGTGATGAAGAAGTAATGTCACAGAGTTGATTTCTTTTAATAAATCATACAATCAAATGAGTTGGCAATAGGCACCTTCAGAGAAACTATGTGGGAAGCCACATTTATTTTCATGGTGCTGTCCCTGCTCGAAATATTGCTGAAATCCCTCTTTTGTAACAGACTTCAGAGTTTGCTGCATATTTTCAGGGATGTTCTAAGTGGTGGCAAATCTTCCTTTGAAAGTGGATCTGATTTTTGGAAACAACCCAAAGTTATTAAAGATGGATAATCAAGCCAGATAATATTGCCTGTGATTAAAAAAAAAAAGTGACTACTAAGAAAAGTTATTGATGTTTCTTGCATGGCTCAGAACGTAGCCTCTAATGCAGTTTCAAAAGACAAGTGTCAGAACTGCTTGCAGCAATGGCTGCATCATGGAAATGGGTATGAAGCTCCTCAAACTGATTCATTGAATAAGCACCATTCTGCCACAGATTTGCTTGTGCATATGACTCTCACATATACTTGTCCAACCTTAACCTCTTCAGGATTTCAGTCTTGCATCTCTAACTACCTATTAGACATCTAGAATTAGAGGTCCTATGTACACCTTAAATTTAACACGTCCACACTAAAACGTTTTCCAATAAATACAGGAGTGGAGCAAGGATGTTGACTCTACTCACTACTGTGTGATATAGTTCTGGAAATGTTAGCCATAGCAATAAGAGAAGAAATTAGAGTCACAAAGACAGATGAAGAGAAGATAAAACAATCCCTATTTGCTAAGGATAAAATGGTATATACTTGGAAAAAATCCTAGGAAATCAGCAAATATATTAATTGAAACAATAGCTTTAGCTAAGTTGCAGGTAACAAAAGAAATTCTCAAAAATCAACAGCATTTCTATATAATAATGACAAAACCCAGGAATCAATAATAGGGAAATCCCATTCCAAATAACTACAAAATGCATAAAATAGCTGGATATCAACTTACCAAAGCACACAAAAGACTTGAATAGATTCAATTAAAGAAATAAAGAACAACTTAAATAGGTAAAGGAATATTTAGTGCTCATGGCTAGGCCATGCCAATATGATAAAAATGAAAATACTACTTAAGTTAATTAACATTTTTATGCATTGCCAATCAAATTACCGAGGGGATCCTTTATAGAACTTCATTCATTCTCTAAACTTTTGGAGGTTCACTGTGTACCATACAAAAGCAAAATGCTATGTCTGAAAGTATAAAGGCAAAAAGGATAAGGAAAACAAAATAGTTTATAGGTAATAACTAGCCATACGACTTAGTGAGAACAAACATATCATTTTCAGAGATACTAGAGGAACAGTCTGAAAATATCCATCCTAGAATTACTGTCCCATCAATAAGTTAGAATTGGACGTATTCACATCTTCTTCCTTTGCTCTATCAGCTCCAAAAAATGATTTAGAAGGAAGAGACTGTGTGTTTCATTTGTTAAAACAGGGGCTTTGAAATCAGTCAAGTGCCTACTATGTAATAATAGTTACCATGTATATAGCACTTATTATGTGCCAGGCACTATGTGCTAAGCGTTTTACAAGTATTGGTTCATTTGATCCTCACAACAACCCTGGGAGTAGGTCCTATTATCCCCATTTTACAGATAAGAAAACTGAGATAAACAGGGTTAAATGACTTGCCCAGGGTCACACAGCCAGTAAATGTCTGAGGCCTGATTTGAAAGCCTTCCTGACTTTAGGCCTGGCGCTCTGTCCACTGAGCTACCTAGTGGGCCACATGACAGGAACTGTGCTGAGCACTGGGGATGTAAAGACCCAAAACAGTGAGTTTTCTTACTTTTTGCTTTCAACCCTATCACTGACTCATTATACAACATTAAGCAAATGTTTTTTTCTTTTTGATCTGAACCTGTAATTCCATTAGGAGGTGAAGGAAATTACCAATATGCAAACCCCTTCTGCCAATGCAGATCAGTAGCTCCTAGTCGCTCCTGGTCCTAGAATTGTCAGGGACACAGAGGGGAAGGGACTTATCCACAGCCATCTTGTCAGCCTGTGTCACAGGTAGGACTCGAACTGAGTTCTTTGTGACCTCAAGGTCAGCCCCTTACTCTCTATAATATGTTGTTTCTCCAAATGATTTCACCCGATCAGAGAACAACAGAGTTGTTCCAGCCCCTACCTAAAGAAGCAGCTAGGTGGTGGAACCATAGCCACAATGCGTAGAGTTCCCTGACTGCCACCGGGAAGATCTGGGTTCAAATCCAGCCTCAGACACTTACTAGCTATGTGACCCTGGGAAAGTCATTTAACCTCTGTTTGCCTCAGTTTCCTCATCTGTAAAACAGGGATAATAATGGCACCTATCTTCCAGGGTTATTGTAATGATCAAATGACATAATAATTATAAAGCACTTTATAAATTTTAAAGCTATATTAATGCTAGCTATTGTTAGTATTGCTATTTAAAACGAATCCACTCTTACAACCTCCCTGGCTTGAGGTAGTCCAGTCTCTGCTTTTTTTAGTCCCCACTCTTGAAAAACAGGTTTATAACACACCAAGAACCCCATGAAGCCCTTCAAAATTTCCTCTGACTTTCATGGAAAGAGAGTTATTAAGGAACAAGAGAATAAAAAAATAATTTGGTCAGAATCCATGTTCTCAAGGATCAGAATTTAACCTTTCAGCACTCTGTACTCACTCACCAATTTTAGCATTCCACAAGGCTCCTGTGGGTATGTTAAGATATACACACCAACTTTATAGAAATGTGGGTATAAAGAAATTACTTTGCTTAATTTAAGAAAATAGAATCAGGGATAGAGCTAAATGTAAAACCAAGAATGCTAAAACTCCTGTTTTCACAACCTAATCGTGTTGCTTACTGTGCAGCCCCTTTGTTCCCACCTCTTTAAATTACTGTTGGGATGGGAGGTGGCAAAACAGCATCTTGTAAATGGATAGCTTTATGGCATGGCAAAGCCATGAATGGCACCAGAGCAAAGCCAAGAAATTTATAAAGGATGACAGTTCTAGCCAGTGTTTAGTCCCTTGTCTGATAATGGATGTGGGAGTTAGAAATAAGGGTGAGATAAGGAAAGGCTTTCTGATGACATTAGCCATCCACTAATGGAACAAGCTTGGCTGGTAGAAAGTAAACACCTTCTCATTGGAAGGACTTCAGCAAAGTCTAAATGACCATCTTGAGGGACAGTGCTCATTAGCATGAGACCACTGGGGCTTCACCCTGGGGTTACAAAAGGAAAAGGATACTGACGGAACTTCTGGGTCTTTAATAGCATAGCAACAACTACCTTAGCATTTGGTTATAAAGAATAATCCATCGAAATAGGCAGCACATTAAAATAGGCTGTATTCTCCATTCAGGGGCTGCATACTCCTTGAGAGGAGGGAGTGTGGTTTATCTGTCTCTCTCTTTGTATTCTCAGTACTCGGTACACGACTTAGCACATAGTAAGTGCTTAAGAAATACTTGTTGACTGAACTTTCTCATCAGCTGTGCTCTTCTGAAAGAAATCAGGGTAAGAAAGAAGTCATAGAGGTGGGAGGGACCTAAGAGGTCTCTTAGTGCAAGTCATATCTAAGCATCAATTGCCTCTATTACAGTTAGTAAAGCACTGTAGTCGTCCAGTCTCCAAGTGAAGATCTACAGTGATGGAGAAAGGACATTGAAATCGATTCTACTTTTGGATAGTCACAAATGAGAGGTATCCACTAATTGTAACAATAACTGATATTTTCATAGTGCTTTAAAGTTTATAAAGCACTTTCCCAACAACTATGGTATATAGCACCTAGAAGTAAACACCTGAGTGAGGGTCAAACCTTCTCAGGAGTGACAATGAGTTTCCCTCCTTGCCCCATTATAGCCCAGTAGAAATGAATGGAAAAATTACTAGGGTAAATTCAAGTGTGGAGTGAGTGACTTATCCAGTACCACTTTCCAGGATTTAAAAATTAGCAGTTTCTCAACAGGATGAATTTGTAGAGATATAATCTGGAAATCCTGGGGTTGAAGTCACTTCTTAGAACTTCATTTCTTGGGGCAGCTAGGTGGCGCAGTGGATAGAGCACTGGCCCTGAAGTCAGGAGGACCCGAGTTCAAAACCGGCCTAAGACCAAACACTTGACACTTAGTAGCTGTGTGACCCTGGGCAAGTCACTTAACCCCAATTGCCTAAAAAAATTAAAAAAAAAAAAAAGAACTTTGTTTCTTCACTGCCCGACAGTCCAGTAGGGTCAGAAGGAACCTAGGCTGATGAAAGAGACAGATTGAGACACACACACACACACACAAACACCCCCAGAGAGAGAGACACAGAGAGAGATTAAGAGAATGAGATAGACAGAGACAGCAGACAGAGAGAGACAGAGATCTTCTAATACCTGGGATTAACCTCTAACCTCTTCATTTTAAAGCAACAGAGTTTATTGACTGGAGTGAGAAGACCAGAGCTGTGTTGACAGTGATAAAACTTTCTGATTATTTTGTAGTCTTAGACTGATATTATTTTTGAACAAGTCCCAATATCTTCCCACAAAGAGCTCTTTGTCAGTTTCATATGGTCTTCAGAAAAGTAGTACTTTTGGTTGACATTAAAATGACGACTCTTAGTCAGACCTATACTTCCTGGCCATGGAGAAAGGCACTATACATGAGCATGACAGGGAAATGAGTCATATTACACCTGGACAGACAGTAGGACCCACAGCTTGCATTTGGGTTACACAACCACAGTCTGCTGGGCCAAACTAATGGATTCTCATATGAATGAAGCTGCTGGGTGGCAGCATCACTGTAAATTCATTTAAGACACCATCTCCTAAATCTTTAACTAATGCCACCCCTACATTCAGAGAAAGTAGGACATTGTTTAAGTGAAATTACTGAGAGTTGTCAAAAGGTTTTTCTAACCAAAATCTCATCTCTTCTTTCTGTTTCTGCCTCTGCCTTTTTCTATATCTGTCTGTCTGTCTGTCTCTCTCTCTCTCTCTCTCACACACACACACCACATGCTCCACATTCTCACAGAATCTCAGTTAGAAGTGACTTCATAGGCTATCCAATCCAACCCTCATCTGCACAAGGATTCCCCTTTAAAATATCTCCAATAAGTAAGTGGTCAGAAATTTTTTTACAGGAAGATCTCTAGTGAGAAGCCAACTTTACTCTCAGACAGAGCTGTTATCTCATTTAAGTAGTTTCTGCCTTCCTCTTCCTCCTCCTCCTCCTCTTCTCTTTTCATAGAGTTTAACATTAATTCTTTGTTTTTAGTTGCACAAACTAATTTAGTGTCCTCACCACATATAGCTAAGCACATAGACAGAAACCTGAATAAACACTACAAGTGATTTCCCCTCCCTAAAACCTCACCCTCAATGACACTGCCCAATCAAAAGAAGCAGCCTTAGTGATAGCCTGCTTTTGTTTACTTCATTCTTGATAACATCATGCCTAGATAACATAGAATTTAGATGTGGAAGGGACCTAGGCAGCTATCTAGTATAATTTCCTTATTTTACAGATGAGGAAACTGAGGCCTAAAAAGATTACAAGACTAGCCTAATGTCACTCAACCCCCTGTCTCCTTTAATCAATACATTTAATCATCATCAACTGCAGACCTTAACATTTTATAGCCTAGTCCTTCATTTGACTCAGTTTCTCTCATCAAAAGGCCTGGAAGGAATGGTGATCAAATCAGGATAATCATTTCTTTTGGAAATGGCAAGCTAATCAATTACCCTATGGCTCAACCTTATCACTTCCCAGACCCAAACACCCTTTGCTGGCCACACAATCTTATAGACTATAAGCTCCTTGAAGGTAGGAGTTGTCTCTTCTATATTTTTTATCTCCAGTTCTTAACAGTGTGTGGCACATAGGAATAGGACCTGTATGCCTAGACCTGTATTTTCTTTGGCACTGGGAACTCTTGAGGGATGAAATTCCTTCTACCAATGCAGGCCACACCTTCTCTGCAACTTACACTCTTAGAGAGGTGCCTAGAACACTAAGATGTTAAGTGACTTCCCCAAGGTCACACAGCCCGTATATGTCAGAAGCAGAATTCAGACCCAGATCTTCCTGCTCTGGAGGCCATCTCCCTACCCACACAGGGCAGGCAAAACCGCCTAACTAAAGTAGCAAGGGACCCTGCAAAAAGAGATAGGAGTCAGCATGCACTAGGCAAATCAAGCCACCACCATCACTTAACCATCATTTTCCCTCAGACCCTGATGGAGATAGCCCAGGACCCTCAATCCAAGAGCCTTGGGAATAACAGGGCCCCTTAAACTACCAGATCTGCTTCCAGTCCAGATCTTGCCGTCATCAGCTAGGAAAACAACGCCTGTGGAGAAAAGGCCAGCTATCCCCACAAACTGCCAACCAACTGCAACACACAGAATAGGCAAGTCAGCCTAGCTAAAACCGACAGCCACCCTGAGGGAGAGATGAGAGCCCCTGCGTGCCAAGCAAGTTAAATCCCCTTCACCACCTTAACTACCATTTCTCCTCAGACCCTGATGAGGACAGCCCAGGTCCCTAAACCCAAGACTGCTGGGAATAGCAATGTTGCCAGCCTAGTACCTGCAGCCATCATCCTGGGACTCAACGCCTCTGGAGATGAGGCCTGATGACCACTTCTACAGGTGCTACGGTCACAGCTACTGAAGACCCAGAAAAGAAAGTTCTTGCCACCAAAGTCCTTGGCACTGTCAAATGGTTCTACATCAGAAATGACAGTAAAGTACAGGACTATACTCTAAGGACCATGGGACCTTTCCAGCTGATTTGCAGCTGAAACCTTCCATGTGTGTTATATCCCCAATTAAATTAGAGCAGGAATTGTCTGGCTTTTCTATTTGTATCCAAATAGTAGAGAAATTGCAGGTCTAAACTACTTCCCTCACCACCCCATGCCATAATCTCATTGGCAGAGGGTAGGACCCTAAAGGAATGAGGCAAAAGTTTAGTTACCGTGATAAGTGAAAAGGCTCAGAGTATGAACATCAGCGAATAGCCCCAGAGTGCCAGAGGACAGTGAGAAGGTTATGGATGTCTACGGGAAGGGGGTTCAAGAGGGAAGTTCAGAATAAGAGGACAAGGACAGCAGAGGGGATGCCAAAAATAAACTTTACCTCCTTAAGACTTGTGTCTGAAACTAGCTATGCCCATAGCCACACACTTTTTGTTCTTCGGTAACACTCATCAAGTGCAGTACCATCATAGAACAACTCTGACCATAAAAATTAAGAAGACAATAAGGAATTCCTCTCTTGTCATGAAGGTAACTGAGGATACATCATTAACAGTTTACTGCGTATCTACTTTATGTCTAGTACTGAGTTAGCTATTGTTGGTGTATAAGGGGGAAAAAAAAAGAAACTTTTTTTGGACATGGCCAATGTAGGAATTTGTTTTGCTTTGCTTGACTATGCCTATTAGTTAGAGGGTTTATTGGTTTATTTATTTTTTGGGGGGGGGGGAAGAAAAGGTAACAGGAGAGAGAAAAAACATATTTTGTTAATTAAAAATATTTTTAATTTTAAAAGATCAAATGCTACAGAAAGTTGAATGAAGAATGAAGACTAAGAAAAAGGCACTGGATTTCAGGATTATAAAGTGACCACAGAAAATGTAGTTTTAGTAGGAAAGTAAGGACAAGAAGATTAACTATGGCATACACATATAAACAACACATCCTTACTAAAGGATGCTTATTTCCATTAGCAATCTGACCTTCAGTGCTGGTAGAATTTACATTTGTTGAGGGCAGGAACTATCTTGTTTTTGCTCTTTTATCCCTAAAGCGGTTACCACAATTCCTGGCACATAGTAGGCACTTAAAAATGCTTGTTGAATAAATGATAAGAATAATAGATATTTTAAAACCAAAGTAATTGTAGTTATGAGAGGTGATAAGGGCTTTAACTATGGTGTTGGCCACATGAGTGAAGAGAGAAAGGGAGAGAGAGAGAGAGAGAGAGAGTTTTGAAGGGACAATGTTGTGGATATTGGGGGATTACAGAGGTGGTAAGAGAAAGGTTAGGGCTGAAGATAATACCAAGATTGTGAACCAGATTGACTAGAAGGATAGTGATATCCTTAAGAGAAACAAGGACACGTAGAGAAGTGGGTGAATTTGAGGGGATATAATGTGTTCTATTTGGGACCCACTGAATTTGAAACACCTGAAAGAGGCATGGGTTGGAAAAGGTGAGCAAGAAGGCTGCAAGGGTTCAGGTTGTGGCAACTGGGATGGGAGGATTAAGCCAAGCACAGTGTGGGCACAAGGGATGATGAAAACAATGAGGTGTTATATGCCATGGTTTAAAAAGCCACAGAGGGTGTAGCAGCCTGGCATTTGCTATTACAAGAAAGTTATGTCTAGGCAAGCCCCATCATATCTATCATCCCCATAACATCTTGGGACTAGTCAATCCTTCAAAACTCAAGCTTCAGGATTCTCAGCATACTTCTTGGTTTCACCCCCCCCCCTCCCCCTGCCCACCCCATATCCCTTTGTTTGTAGCATTCTAAGCATTGGCTGTCCCTGCTCCTGAAGCACCTGACTACTACAACACTTACACCCTCAGGCCACAGCTTCTCTACTCCTAGGAATAGGACATGAAAGAATTCCAGGGCAAAACATGGGATATGTATTTTAGAAGAGGGATAGACCCAATACAGAGGAAGGAAAAGAAAACATCCCTGTCTGTGGCACAGAGAGGCATACACACACAGGCATTCCAGGCTAGACCCTGTTTCTAATGGAATGTTCAGACCTCAATGTTTCCAGAAGCCTCCCCCACCTCCAGGTGTTTGGAACAGTCTTCTACTTCATATTCATGTTGCAGAGAATTCCCGGAGGGTGAGAGAGGGAAGATGGGAATGGATTCCATAAAATATCTTCCCCAAAACATATGCCATTATAACAATTTATTTCTATTGTGTGCTAGGAGGAGGAAAATGTACATAAAAGTTCTTGTTAGAGACCAGTATATTTGGCAAAGCAGCCACAAAATATACAGAAAGAAGCCTCCTATGCTTAATCTGGTCAGCCTACATTTACCCTATACTAAAGGAAGAAGGAAAGTCCTCGTTTTCAAAGAAGGAAAGGAATAACTACTTTCAATTGCTATAATAAATTGTTCAGTGTAAAACGTGTACATGCCTTTTCAGGATATGAACTTTGGAGGGAATGGTTTTTTCCTATCTCTTGGGAAATGATGTTACACTGTGCTTCAAACAGAGCTGCCAAGTTGAAGAGGCTATTTTCTGTAAACAGGCCAGCTGGGCTGTAACTTGCATGGAAGGGACAAGGCACCTCTTCGAAGGACAGAAGAGAACTCCACAGGGGAGCTGAGAAACGTACCTCCAACAAAACTTGCTAGCTGTTTGTCATCCTTCAGCCACCTGGAATGATTTAAGGGTTCTCTTTGCCATGCTATCATCAATCAATTACTATGATTGAACAGACCCCAAAAACACAAGTTTTTAAAATGTAACTATCCGTGACCTAAATTTCCTGCGGGTTATGTTGGCCCCAGGTCAGCTCTGTTTGTCTATCATCAAGGGAGCCAATAAAAATAATAAAAACAGGTCAATGCTAAGCTTTCCAAAGCCTCCATAAAAACATTCACACTCATTGCTCTGATAGGAGCCAACTCAATTTACTCTCTCTTTGGTCACATTCTTCACAAATGCTAACACTAATAACAATACATTCCTTCCCAAAAGATCTATCATTAGAGGAAGATTTTTTTTTTATTTCTTTTCTTCTTTTTCCTCTTTAATCCTGGCCTAAACAACAATTTTGCAACTCTCAGAAGGCAAATTAAATGATGTCACTTTGCTGACTTCAGCACAGGGTCTGCAATTTGGCAGGTTGGGGGGATATATGAGAAGGCAGAAATATAAATTGCAGTTGCCCCAGTGGTGAATGTGATATTTAGCTTCCCAAGGTGTGCTGGAATTTAACTTCAGGGATCTGAAGAAAGGACAAAGACAAATGACTGCTTACTACTGGGGAAAGGGACAGTCAAGGAAAGAAAGAAAGAAAGAAAGAAAGAAAGAAAGAAAGAAAGAAAGAAGTGGTGGAGATGAAAAAGGCAAGCTTAAATTTGACATTAAAATCAAAACAAAGCAATCTGAATCGATACTTCAAAACATTCCCTATCATTTGATGAAAGAGTGAGGATGAGATGAGAGCTGGGCTGTCAAAGGGCTTCCTAAACTTCTCTTTTAATAATTTCACTTATAATAGTGAAATTTTGATTCAGTAACCAAGAAGAATCTCACAGTTGTGATCTACTTTGTAAAACCTACAAGAGCCGTAGGTCTGGGGAAAGGTCCCAGGGAGCTTCTCCTGGCAAATGACAAAACGAAGGTTTCAGTTCTCTGCTTGAGGAAGAGACCCTGAACTCACTCCTCTCTTCTCTCTCCCCCCCACCCCCTGCCTCTCCCTCTCTCTCACTCTCTCTCTCTCTCTCTCTGTCTCCCCTCCCCATCTTTGTCTCTCCTTTCCCTCTCTGTCTCTCTCCAACCTCCTCTCAATATTTTATTGACACTTTTTTACACTGCTGTCATTTCCTGAACATCTAACATCCCTTGACAGAACCCTTATTATAAAGAAGTACAGTAAAATCAACACATTAACCATGTCTTATAATATGTACTTCCTTCTATATCTATAATCTATAACTTCTGCACTGATATGAAAATATATGTTTACTCAGCACTTCCCTCAAGTTCACTGTTCTTTGCATCAATCCAAATTCAGATTGTCTTTCAGGGTTGTTTTCCTCTGCATTATGATGGTCATTGTACATACTGTTCTCTTGGTTCTGCTTTCTTCTTTCTTCATTAGCTCACATTCTCCATACAACAAACTTTTTTTTTCCCAATTCAATAAACAATAAACTTATTCTGTACCAAGTTGTATCAGTCTTGCTAGGAATATATACATTCTAAAAGGAGGAAGGAGGGCTAGGAGAAGTCCATTAACAATACACACAAAATGGATCTTGAAAGACAGGATTTTTGAAACCAAAATGTCCCCTTGCAAAATAAAAATTACTACTTAAAAAAAAACAACACATTTCTAGGACTAATATGGAGGTAAATCTTTCACTTTTGAAAAGAGGGGACCAACTAATTACATGGTGACTTCCTCTCTTCCTACAAGAAGGAGCCACATTTTGGTCTGTGAAGAGAACTGTTTTATAATACTTTTATAAGTATTTTAAAATGTAAGTTATCATTAACATAGACAACTGAGGCCACACTATGCCTCCACTGAGGAATTATAGATTTTGAACTAAAGGGGACTAGAAGGCAGATATGTCAAATTCAAATAGAACTAGATTCCTAATGGTCACATATTGACTTAGAAAAGCACAAATTAATATTATCTATGTTTTATTATATTTTAATTAATTTTATTAAACATTTTCCAATTATATTTTAATCAGGTTCAGACCATACTTGGGAGTTTTGTGGGTCTTGAGTTTGACACCTCTACTTTCAAGGTAATCTTGTCCTACCTATTCACCTTGAGGATAACTGAGATGCAGAAAAGGAAATAACTTCTCCAAGGTCACAGACAAATGGGCAGGGCATGGGTTTGTTCCTCTAGCTCCAATTTACTGTTCTTTCCAATTCATTTGAGTTCCAATAGAACTAGAAACACTCAGTGGGAAAATCTGAGTAAGGAGTGGATAAGAGAAGCATCAGTTTCTAGCAGAAAGACCCTGACATCCAGAAGTCACCAAACTCAGCATTATCTTATTTGAGTTACTCCATCATTTACCCCAGTTCTACCCTTAAATACAATAGTCTCTTAGCCTCTCTTTACATCATGTAATAAATGGCAGATTTGAAAGGGCCTTAAGTGGCCCTCTGGTCCAAACTAACCCTGACAAAGAATCCATCCTACAACACAAGCAACAAGTGGTCATCTAACCTTCACTCTAAGATTTTTAGTGAGAGGAAATCCACGAAGCAGCCTATTCCACTTTTGGATAGCTCCAATTGTCCATGAGTATCCCTTTAAACAAGTCTAATTTGCTCCTTAGAGGAAAAGGTGGAAGTTTTCTAGTTCTACCCACTAGAACCAAGCAGAACAAGCCTGATTTGTTATTCAAATACTTGAAGACAGCTGGCATCTCCATCTACAGCCTTCTCTTCTCTAGGCTAAGAATATCTCAATTTCCTTCAATCCATTTTCATATAGCATGATCTCAAAGCCTTTCACTCTCCTGGTCACCCACTTCTAAGTACCTTCTAACTTACCAATGTCCTTCCTAAAATGCAGTACCCAAAATGGAATTCAATACTTCACATGTGGTCTGACAGCAGGACTATCACTCTCCCTGCTCTTGAATAAGATACCTCTTAATACAGTACAAGATGTCATTCATTTTCTTAGCTGTCTGTTACACTATTGGCTCATATAGAGCTTGCTAAAAGACCTGGATCATTTTCAGATGAATTACTAGCTAGTCACATCTCCTCCATCTTATTTGTGAACTTGACTTTTTGGAGTCCTTTCAGAGGATCCTCACTGGCCTACAACACATAAGTACTCACTCAACAGATTTATATCCAATGCTTCAAAGTTACACAGCTATGTATTAGGTATTTGGACATACAGGTATTTGGGTTTTTTTAATTAAATTTTATTTTTTTAATTATCTAAGGTTGATAACTGAAAAAAAAACTAAAAAAGAAAAACTAAATTCATATAATGAAGAAGTATGGTCAAATAAAACAACTTCCCATATTAAGCATGTCTAAAAATGTGTTCCTTATTCTATGTTAATTCATCACCTCTCTAACATTGAGGCAAGTAGCATTCTTTATCACTGATGAATTGTGATTATTGATCATTCAGAGTTCTTAAGTCATTCAGAATTGTTGATTTCTAAAAAATGTTAATGGTATAGTATAATTGTTCTCCTGGTTCTGCTCATTTAATCCCGTATCGGTTGATACAAATCTTTCCAACTTTCTCTGAAATTATCTCTAAAGAGCAAACAGACATCCTGTTCTCAATGATTTTAATTCCTGATTTCACATTGCAGTCAATCTACAGTACGAAATTTTGACATTTTTTTTTCATGTGAGATAGCGCCAGGCAATTTTCAAAGTCTGGTCCTATCCAGGTGAAAACATTTCATCATTCAAGATTTTGAGGATTTGGTATGCCTTGTATATAGTCTTAACAACTTTTGGATTATCTTTGGGTTATATGATATGAAGCTTTAAGGTGAATACAGTAGAGGGAACTACCTAGGCAGCAAAATAGATTATCCTGAATCACTTGACTGAAATTCGATGATTTTTTTTTTTTTTTGGTGAGGCAATTGGGGTTAAGTGACTTGCCCAGGGTCACATGGCTAATAAGTGTTAGGTATCTGAAACCGAATTTGAACTCAGGTCCTCCTAACTCCAGGGCCAGTGCTCTATTCACTGTGCCACCTAGCTGCCCTCGAAATTTGATGAAATTAACAGACATTTGCTTTAAAAAGTAAATGCCAGATTATTTAGTCATTCAAAATATAGAATGACTACATATGACGGACTACTCTTTATAAAAAGTTACAAATTGGCAATTTTATGTTTTTCTCTCAAATTCTAAGTCAGGAAGACCTGAGTTCAATTCTAGCCTTTGACACTTACTAACTATATGACCCTGGGCAAGTCACTTAACCCTGATTGCCTCAGTTTCCTCATCTGTAAAATGATCCGGAGAAGGAAATGGCAAACCACTCCAGTATCTTTGCCAAGAAAACCCCAAATGGGGTCATGGAGGGTTGGACGTGACTGAAAAACAACTCAACAACAACAAGAACAAGAATACTCTCTAAGGCTGCAAGTTGCAAACCTCGAGTGGTAATTCTATATATCAGCAAAAAGGAAAAGCCCGAGGCCTATCTGTATCAAGGGAGGCAATAGTTCCACCATAATGTCTTAGTTACTATTAGACTATTGTGCTTCAGTCTAAATTTTCCCATTTTAAATGGCAGAACAATAGCTTCTGGAGAGGTCTAAAACACACATTAGACTGTAAGCTCCTTGAGGGCAGTGAATGTCCTTTACCCTTCTTTTGTATCCTAAGCACTTAGCACAGCACCTGGCACATAGTAGATGCTTAATAAAAGCTTATTGACTGACTGGCATTAACAGACAAATACCATAGTTGAAGATCTGGAAATATTTAATCTGGAAAAGAGACATCTTGAGGTAGTGGGGAGAGGAAGCAGATGAAATCATAACTGTATTCAATTATTCTAATAATTATGTTGAAGAAGTAATATATTGATTGTGTATTGATCCAAAAGGGAAGAAAATGCAACAATCAGAACTGTTTAGCAATAAAATGAGTGACCTCAAAAAGGGGTAAGCTCTTCATTAACAAAAGGATCATGATGAGTAGAAAGAAGGATTAGATAACCTCTAAGGGTCCTTAGAATTTTTCTTTTTAATTTTTATTGATATTTCTTATTTTTACATCATAAATTTCTCTCAATATGCCTCATAGAAAGCCATTTATATAAGAAATTAGTTTTTTTAAAAGAAAAAGAAATGAGGAAAAAATAAAGATGATCAATACATCAAAAATAAAATCTGAAAATCTGTGCAATGTTGCACATACATGGACTTCCCATTTTTGTTAAGAAGGGGAAGAAGGTGCCTTTCAAATTTCTTTTTCGGAGTCATGCTTATTCTTGGTAATTCTACAACATTCACTTTTAACTGTTCTGTGGTTGCTGTTCCTTAACATTTATACTGTCGTAGTCAGTGTATATTGTTTTCTTAGCTCTGCTTACTTTGCTCTGCATCGATTCATATAAGTCTTTCCATGCTTCTTTGTATTCATCACATTCACTGTTTCTTACAGAACAATAATATTCCATTACATTCATGTGCTACAATTTGTTTAGCAATTCCCCAATCAATGGATAACTATTTTGTTTTCAGTTCTTTGCTATCACAAAAAGGTAATGCTATAAGTATTTTGGTGCATACAGAAACTTTTTAATCAATAAATTCCTTGGGGCATATTCATAGTAATGAAATGTCTGCACCATAGTGTATGGACTAATTTTCAGTGAATCTCTGATTCCAAAATGAGCTATTTGAACCTTTGGAAAATCAATTTTTTCTACTTAATAAATGAATTTCCAGGATGCATCAAGTAAGACAGCTCTATGTTAATGAAATCTGATGAAAACTGTTTCATTCAGTAACTTAAATAGCATTTTTGTGAACAAGATAAAGAAATGTGGACTAGATATGAGCCAACTTGCATATATTCATAGTTGGTTGGTCAATGATACAAAAACAAAAATAAGCAAGAGAGCAATGTCAATCTAAAAAGGGATTCCTAATGGTGAACCATAGGGTTCCATCCTTCATTCTGTCTTATGGCATGATATTGTTAGAAATGGTTTAGTACAGAGGTTCCCAAACTTATTTGGCCTACCACTCCCTTTTCAAAAAAAAAATTACTCAGCACTCCCATGGAAATCTATTTTCTTTAACCTTTTAACATTTTTTTTAATTTGCATCATTTTAAAAATATTTTTAAAATTATATATCTTTAATGATTTATTGTAAATTTGGTTTTTTCCTACACTGAAATTCTGATGATGCAATATTACGTCATGTAACCATATAGTATTATATTGTAAACAAATCATTACACACACACATTCCTGCTGACGCATGCTGGACTTCCCTACAACGCACCACACGCTGCCTTGCCAACACTTGCTTGTTAAGACCTGTTGGCGGACTTGACCACTGATTACTTATAACTTGCATTTTGTGTGTTTATTTGGAAAAAAATGTAATTACTATGATTTTAACTCTGTTACACAACACACAAAACATGTATGAACGGTTTTTCAAAATTTTCTTAGCTTCTCTTCTTTCTTTATGCTTCCACTGCTCCCTTATTTTTGCTCAATGTTTGTTATTTTTCAATACCCAATTGCACTCAAGGCTATTACTGCCCTCCTGAATCTTTCCAGTACCCCCTGATACCCAGTAGGTATCATCCACTTTGGGAACCTATGGTTTAATATGATGATGACTGCAATCAGATATTGATTAAATGCCTGTTATGGGGCCTTGTCACATAATGAATAGAGTGCTGGACATAGAGTCAGGAAGACATAGGCTCAAATATTTCTTCTGATACTTCTCAGCTGCTTGACTAAAGGCAAGTCACTCAACCTAAGTCTCAGTTTCCTCAGCAGCAAAAGAGGATTATTAATGCCTGTAGTACCTACCCCACAGCACTATAGCAAGCAATGAAGTTAAGGCATATAAGACACTTTGCCAACTTTAAAGTGCATGATGACAGTGATGACAGTTATGATAATGAGCAAAGACCCATACTGGGCATTAAGAAAGAAAAGTCAAGTATACATACAACTGTGGTAGAAGGGAAAGGGAGAGAAATAAAAGTGCCTTCCTCTCCTCCTCTTCCATAGGTGAAAAAGAAGACCCTTCCTCAACAGTCGGAATGTTTTTGTTTCTAATAAAGAACCATATCATCAATATAAATGAACATATGCTTTCAGTGCTCCCGGGACCTGCTATTGGTGACTCTTACTTCATCAATTGTAACAGACCATCTCAATATGCTGACTTTTAGACTAGTCTTACTAAACTCCAATTTTGGTTGGCCTGAGGTTTCACATTCTGCTGAGTGAAGACAATTGTTATCCTGACAAAGGTGGTTCATTTTGGCCTATTTTGATGGGTTTCCATGAGGGTATCTTGGAAAATGGTAAGAGGAAAATTCCAGGCCATCCTTTGAGTTCATCATTTTTCCACTGAAGTAAACATTATCAGGACAGCCATAAACTTGAGTTTTTAAAATTTAGTCTCCTAGAAAGGATGCATTTTAGCATGTTTTGAATTTCTGAATTTCCTGTTTTAAGAGACTTGGAACATGAAAATAAAGATTCACTGGGGGACAAATTCCATAATTTATTCCAAATTATTTAAGTAGAAACCAAAAAACACTGCTGGGTTTAAAAAGGCACACTAAAAAGAAAACAGAAATAAAAGCACATTTATATAACAGAATTAAAAAAATCCTATTAAAGCAAATTAATAAGCCAAGTTCTTTAAAATTTGAAAAGTCAAACATGAAAATTATTCAATTCAATTAATATTAATCATCTCCCACTTCAGAATGTTAGCTCCTTAAGAATAGAGACTATTTTTGCCTTTCTTTGTATCTGTAGTGCTTAGCACAGTGCTGAGCATGTAGCAAGAACTTAATAAATGCCTGTTGATTGACTGAACCAAGAAACTTTTAGACTCCTTCAAGAATATCAGAAATGTTGCCCCGATTTTGACCAACAGTCAGCTCAGTCTAACAGCTTTCCTTTGTACTTGGCATGAACCAATCTGTGGGTGAACACAGCTGCTCCCCATCATAATATTTTCAGAAGGTTAGGGATGGGGAAAAATCATGGTAATTAGAGTCAGAAGTCATGTGGCTCTAGATCTGGTTCTAATTTAACTAGCTGTTTGACCATGGTCAATTTCATTTCTCTGAGCCTCAGTTTTCTCATCTGGAAAAGTAGAGGCTTAGGTCAGAGGATGACTGAGATGCTTTCTACCTCTATGACTTATTTTCAACAAAAATTTACTACATGCCCAAGGCTTCCACTAAAGTATTAACTCTGATGTTCCACTGTAGGGTAGAAGTAGCTAGCTCTGGGCTCTTGAAGGCTGTACAGTACAGCTGAAGCTCTGACAAGTCCTTCAAAGCTAAGAGAACTTTTAGGACAAGCCTGGTGATGGGCTGTGCCTGCTGAGGACGAGATATGCTAGGCTCAAGACGCTCATCACCAAAAGGGGGGCCACCATGAGATGAATGCTTTTGGCCATGGCAACTCATGAAGACTATCATGATATGTCAATGTACTATGATCTGCACCGGTGGAAGGAGTATCCACACAAAGGAAATCTCAGATCTTTGGTGTATTAAAGCACGTTATCAGGCACTATAGGAGAGATAAACAAGTAAACAAATAGCTACAATACATGGCAGAATATACATACAGGTATCCCTTCCACATCGTGACTCTCTCCATTATAGTTTCAATATATTGTGGGTCAGCATAAGAAATTCAATGGGAATTTTTTGGGAGTTTTGCAGAAGTTGCAGATGACACGTGAAGGCAAGCAAACACAGAAAAAGTTTTAAAATTCAGAAATGCATAAAATATATGTAATGTATTATAAAATATCAATACCATAATACCATAATATAATACCATAATAATTCAGACCTTCTCAAGTTACAAGGCAAGGCAAAAAAATTTTACACCAATTTTCCAAATTGCCAGGGTGCCACACCCCTAACTCCTGTGATGTAGAAGTGATAATTGTACAAAGCAGGGCACCAAAGTGATATGAGAAGCTCCCTGCTGTGGGGATCTTGGAGGATTTCACAGAGGAGCGGGCATCTGAGTTGAACCTATAAGCCAGCCTTTTCAACAAAGTTTGGAGGAGGGACCAGAAAGGAGGGATTTATTGAACAGGCATGAGAGACGGTAAGAGAAAAGTTGTGGAAGAAGGATATGACAGGAAGAGAATAGGTTTAGAGTGACATAAAGCTAGCAGCATTAAGGAGTGCCCCAAATGACATAATTAGATGTTTATACCATATTGTAGAGGTAATGAAAATTCCCTGAAGGTTTGGTTCTGCAGTATCTCCTGACTAGAAAAATTCCTTACTAACCCATCATGGTCTAATCATCTAAGAATCTGAAATGGCACTATAGCCATAGTTTTAAAGAAAAATGACTACTACTATTTTCAGTCATTCTTTAGTAAACAATCTTAATTCGACAATGTTTAGAAGAGATAGTAGGTATCTCTAAATTTGAAATACTGAGTGAAAAATCCACAAAATATAACTTCTCACTTACACATTTACAAATATATTATGTCTATCTCAAAAAAAATTATAATTTAAAATATTCAACCCAGCAAATAAGTGCAAAATTTGCTAAGTCTGAAAGCACTCATTAGATTTAATGGTTACTCACGCTATGAGTAAGTATTGAACATCCTATCTTCAGATGCAAAGACTGCCCCAAAGAAATATTTTTTAATTACTGGATAGGAAGATAAGTTGCAGTGAATACATTTTAAGGCTTATTAAGGGCCACTTGGCTTTGTGAATTTTCAATTTCAAAAATTATACTCTTTAGCAAAACTCTAGTAATGATTTGATCGGCTACCTTAAAAATCAGGCAGGATTGTCACACTGTCAAGCAAACCAAAGGGTTAAGATAGAAATGATCCCAATGCTACCAGTCTTTGATGTTTATTCTCTGCAGCCTACCATAACCCTAGAGGTGGTGCCTAAAGGGTAAAGTCAAGTCAACAAGCATCCATTCAAAGTTCACTATGTGCCAAGCACTGTGCTAAGTGCTGAAAATACAAATACAAACAGAAAGAAGACAGTACCTGCCCTCAAGGATTCTAAAGGGATGGGGTAGAGGAAGTAGATACAATGATAAAAGCTCTATAATAATGAGACTGTGATGGCATTATTGAAACAAAGATTTTTTTCTTCACTTTTCTTCTATTCTTGAGCATCCTGTCAAATTGATGAGTTTGGCAAAAGTGCCCAAGCCTTGATAGGCTTGTGGTCAGTATTTTACCCACACAACTCTAAGGCAGTAATTACTGAAATCCTTGCTTTTCTTCCTTTATTCCCTTCACTTTTCTACTAGTTTTTCTTCCTTGCTTGCTCTAACCTACCAAGTCCCAATTTAGATTTATTTCATTTAAAAAATAATAGAAAAGGCAAATGGATCACAAAATCATGAAGTAAACAATTTAAAATTGTAAAAGTAAGAGAGAAGCAGTATGGGGGTGAGGGGAAGATAGACTGACTCAGGGTCAAGAAGACTTGGGTTCAAATTCTACCTTTCACACATACTGGCTAAGTGGCCCCAGGCAAGCTTAGCTGAACCTATTAGTGCCCCAGATAACTAATTCCCTTAGAGTTGAAGTTGCAGACCAGTTGCTTAAATCTGCATTGTAGGGGGACTTTCCTCCCTGGGAGTTTCCTATGCCAATGAAATTACAGATCTAACCTTAAAAAATGAGAAGTTAAAAAAAAAAGGTCTGGAACCAATCTATACAAAGGCCAGGTTCCTTTTGTATGTTACAGTAACTGGGATGATTTAAGGCTGCTAAGAACACAATGCAACTTTAAAGAACATCTATTTAATTTACTGCCTTCTATCTCTGTATCTGCAACTCCTCTGCACTCACAGCTGGCTGGGATCATTGACATGCTGATCACCTGACCACACAGGTGCCTGCAGCTGGTGACAGAGAGTCAGCAGCGGAGAGGTTCTGCTCTACCTATCAGAAACTGCTCACCAACCATAACCAGATCGCTAGAGAAGCAGGAATGGGTGTGTAAAGGCTCCCCGAAGCTACACAGTATGGTGCTCGTAAAGTGACTGTCTGGAAACTCCAGGATAACAGCCAGCATTTCTATAGCACTTTATGTATGTCATGTCATCTGATTCTCAGAACAACCCTGGGAGGTAGTCCAATTATCAGCTACCTTACACAGATGAGGAAACCAAGGTACAGAGAGGTTATGGGACTTGCCCAAGGTTATACAGCTAGGAAGTGTCAGAGGCTGGATTTTAACTCAGGTCTTCCCAACACACGTCCAGCATTCCATGTATTGAGCTGCCCAGCTGTTTTTGAAGGGCACCAACTTCTGGAGTTATGACCCTTTCTTTTTCTCTTCCTGTAGGAGGCTGCTAGGTGGTGTGGTAGACAGAACACTGGGCCTGGAGTCAGTAATACCTAAGTTCAAATCTAGCTTCAGACACCAGCTAGCTAGGTGACCCTGGGCAAGTGACTTAACTTCTCCGTGCCTCGGTTTCCCCATCTGTAGAGATAATAATGGCACCTACTCCCTCAGTATTATTGTAAATATAAAATGTAATAAATTTTAAAACACCATAAACACTAGCTATTATTTTTGTATTATTAATATAGTTATCATTGTTGTTTTAGTTTATGTTGTCTGACCAGAGACAGGGACTCTCTCTGGTCATTAGATTAAAACAGTGCTATAACAGTAAAAAAGGCATAAGTTTGGGGATCAGAAGATTACAATCCTTGCTCCAGCAAGGGGAATGACCCTGGTCAAGTGACTTAACCTCTTTGAGCATCTGAATCCTGAACTGTAAAGTGGGGATAATAATATTTTCATAACTTAAAAAGGATCATAGTACATAGACCTGGAAGGGCCCTTAACGGCCATTTAATTCAAGTTCCTCATTTTACAAATGTAGAAACCAATGTACAATGAGGTTAAACGTCTGGCCTGAGGACACACAGCTAGCAAGGGGCAGACTTCTGGATACATCTTAGTCCCCACTGGATTGTAAAGTTACCATACAATTCAGCAGTGGATAGCATGTAGGACATGGATTCAGGAGGATACAGTTTGAACACCACCTTTGCTACTGAGTAGCTGAGCAACCCCTGGTAACTCATGTAACCCCTCTGAGTCTCAATTTCTTCAACTGTAAAATGGGAACAATAACATCTAAAATGCCTACCTCACAGTGTTGTGAGGCTTAAATGAGATAATGAGCTTCAATAATCTTTAGGCATTTTAAATAAACATTATTACTTGAAATATAAACAAATACCAAATAAATATTGTACTATTGTTATTACTATTATGCTTAATATTTGTTGAATGAATATCTTTCATTTCATTTTTTAAAAATGAATATTTTTTATCCCCCCCAATAGCCTCCTAATAAGTTTTTCTATGTCATTTCTTCTGCCTCCAGAATGGCCTAAAATTCTCATTCCCATCACTCCCCAAACCAGCAATCCCTCAACTGTATTCTTTATTCAGGGCTCAGTAAAGAAATAATTGTATTGGCAAGATTTCTGCTTTCTGACAAATGGATCATCAGGTATCATTATTTCCTTGGTTCCCTCTTTAAATAAATGCAGAGATTTTATAACTGTGTGAAAGTTTTGGTTACTGCTGTTGAACTGATCCCAAGTGTAATAAACCTCTAAAATATGTAACTCAAATCTAGATTTTACTAGACATTTCTACAAGATCAGCTTCTTTGTTAATAATAACAATAACTGCAGAACTCTGCATATTCAACAGAACTGCAGCCTTTTCCAAAATGTCTAGTCAGATCCATGGGGTCTTTTCCAGGACCCATACCTGAATCATTTTACATTAGAAATCCCTACCTATGTGTGAAGTAAAGAGTGCTAGGTCAAACTATGAGTTAGAGAGAGCAGCTAGGCGACCCAGTGGCTAGAGTACACAGAAGAGTCATCTTTCCGAGTTCAAACACAGCTTCCTATATTTACTAGCCATGTGACCAGGGGCAAGCCATGTAACCCTGTTTGCCTTAGTTTCCTCATCTGTAAAATGAGCTGGAGAAGGAAATGGCAAACCACTCCAGTATTTATGCCAGTTGTTTAGTGGTTGTGCAGTTGTATTCAAGTCTTTATGACCCCTTTTGGGGTTTTCTTGGCACACAGAGTCAGACACAACTGAAATGACTCAACAACACCACCATGAGTTAGAGACTCAAAGTAGTACTTGGACATGTAGCTAGCTAGAACAATATTCCAGTACTTTTGTTCAATTTAAACAGATGAAAACCATTTCAGAATGCCCTTTCTGGCTTCTCTTGCCCTGCCCTTCCCACTGCATCCTGTTCTGCTCTGCCTTTCTCCACGTAATAGGCAGAGAGATACTTGGCCTACAATTTGACACCTTACAGGTGGGGAAGAATGAAATGCCTTCTGGATTAGAGCCATAATGTTGGATGAGACTGGGAGGTCATTTAATCCAATCTCTTACTTAATGTGGGAATTAATCAATAAGCATTTATTAAGCACCTGCTAGGGACGAATTACTAAGAACATTTCTTTCCCTCAAAGATATTACATTTTACCAAGGGCAACAACCAGAACACATGTAAGTTACTATATAATAAATACATAAAAAATACAAGGTAATTTCAGTGAGGAGGGAGACAGCCGCACAGGGTGGAATTAAGAAAAGAAAAAGAAAAAGGAGTCATGAAGGATATGGCACCTGAGCTAAACTTTAATGAAAAGTCAGGATTTTAAGAGACAAGATAAGGAGGAAGTCCATCCCAGGCATGGGACACAGTCTGGACAAAGGCATGGAGATGAAAGATGAATTGCCTTGTGTGAGGGACAGCAAATAGGCTGGTTTGTCTGAACCAAGAATGAGTGAAGAGGAGTCTGGGAAGGCAGGCTAAAGCTGAATGGTGAATGAATGACTTTAAATACCAAATAGAAGAATCTGTATTTGATCCTAGAAGTGATAGAGATCTGCTGGAATTTCATTAGGACTATTACTTGGACAGGTGTTAACATTGATTGGGGAGGAGAGAGAATAGAGGCAGGAAGACCAATTAGGAGGCTACAATAATAGACCAGGAGAAAGGTGGTGAGGGTTTGAATGAGGGTTGTGGCTATGTCAGTCGAAAGAATGAGGTGAAAGTGAAAGATACTGTGGAAGTAGAATCAGTGATACTGGATAACTGATTGGATTTTGGGGAGGCAGGTGAGAGAGAGAGGATTTCCTTCTTCAGTAGCCCTCAAAAGGTTTCTTATCTAGGTAGTGCCAGAATTCTTCTAGGAACCAGGGAGCTCACTTCTTTACAAGGCTATGAATTCCATTTTGGAGTTACTCTAATTATTAGAACTATTCCTTACACTAAGGGAAAATCAACCCCTCTAACTTTCATGTACTGTTTCTAGTTTGGCCTTCAGGAACTATATTTTAAGTTTACAGTGTAATTTACATAGAGAGGCACGGTGACCTAAACCAGGTACAGTGAAACTAAATGGTCCTTGTACTAGACAATCTACTACTTTTAATGTAGTCTGACACTGTAGTAGCTTTCCAGACATCCATGTTATATAAGCTTGCAGCTAACCAAATCTCTCCAAGTCTTTTGGCTTTGGACTATTATCTGAAGCCAGGTACCTATACCTTGGCCCTCTATCCCACCTCATACATATACACCTCGGTACCTATAAACAACTTCTTTTTCTCCTGCTGTTCCTTCTTCAATTAATCAGCACATAATTTTACAAGTATTTCAATCAAACTGCATCTTACTAGTTTGGGCACATTATTTCAGGCCATCTTAAATTCTCATCGTGTTATTCTATGTATCAGATACATCCATATCTTAATCTCCTATAAATCTGATAAGCTTCACATCTATGTCTTAATATTAACAAAATTGTGCAAAAGATCAGTATGACCCTTGAGGCAGGCTGCTAGGACCTTCTTCCCAGGTGACAACTATCCACTAATTAAAACTTTTCCCACATACTTTAATCAGCTATGAATCAACCCAATTGGTGGATTCACTGGTGTATCTGACATCAGACTTTTAAATGCCTATTATCAGAACTTAGGAGGCATTAGGTTCCTCCTCCTTGCAGACCTACCCTTTCCAGACAGCAAGAGGTTGTTCAGAAAAGTCAAAAATAAAGCCAAGTCCATAAGAATCCACAGTCTAGAGTACTAGAATAGCATAATCAGTCTTCCTTTCTTCTCTTTTCTTAGAAAAATCCTTTGTTTGTGACTACAGATATATGTGTATATATATATGTATATATATATATACTATACAGATAGAATATGTATATACTATATATATAGTATGTGTTATATACATGGCTTTCCTCTAGTTGACCAGTTTAGTAAGCCTATTCAAAAAAGCAAATGAGATTAATTTCACATGATTTGCTCTTAGAGAACCCATGCTAGCTCCCAATAAAACCTGCTTTCCTTTATAAGCACATCTAGGTCCTGATTAGCGTGAATTATGAATCCTTAGAACTGATTGCATGCATGCATGCATGTATTTGAATTTGAACTATGTTAAGTTATAATTAGGTAAAATATGGCAATTGTTTCCAGCCAATGGAAGTATGCAGTGTGGACTCAAATAATTGGGGATGGAGAGGTGGGGAGGGCAGAATTCAGTATTCAAACTAATTTGGGATCTGACTGTAGTCACAAACAAAGGATTTTTCTAAGAAAAGGGAAGAAAGGAAGACTGATTGTGCTATTCTAGTAGTCTAGACTGTGGATTCTTATGGACTTGGCTTTATTTTTGAGTTTTCTGAATAACCTCTTGCTGTCTGGAAAGGGTGGGTCTGCAAGGAGGAGGAACCTAATACCTCCTAAGTTCTGATAACAGCAAAATAGTCATACTTGATAAAAGAAACCTTCCCACTGAAAATAAATCAGAATTACATAGGTGCATTCTAGGGTACAGACTTAGCTCTAAAGAATAATAACACACACTTTTTTAAACATTTATACTCTGGTGTCTTCCATGAGAGGCTGTGTTGTATTGTGGAAAGAAATCCGCTGTTTGAGATCTACCTCTGCCCTTTACTAGCTAGGTGACCTTCTTAGGCAAAAAAAGACAAATGTCTCCAACTTTGTTTCCTCATCTGTAAAATAAGGATAACAATCTTTATGTTACCTACCTCACAAAACCATAGTGAATAAAGTACTCTATAAATGTGAGCTACAATTTTTATTTGTTTGAAGCCATTGCTATTTATTATTGTCATTATTGGTAGTAGCAGTAGTAGTAGTAGTAGTAGTAGTAGTAGTAGCAGCAGCAGCAGCAGTAGTAGTAGTAGTAGTAGTAGTAGCAGTAGTAGTAGCAGTAGTAGTAGTAGCAGTAGTAGTAGCAGTAGTAGCAGTAGCAGCAGCAGTAGTAGTAGTAGTAGTAGTAGTGATGGTAGTGACATTTACACAGACACCTAAATCTATACCTTACATACATTATCTCATTTGAGCCTCTCGACAAACCTGTCAGGTAGGTATTACAGAGATCGATATATTCCCATTTTACAGAAGGAAAGAAGGCTCAGAAAAAACTAAAAAATGAGTTGTCCATAGTCACACAGGTAGAAAGACTCGAGACAAGATCTAAACCTAAGTGTTTCCAACACCAAGTCCAACATTTTAACCACTATACCATACTGTCTCTCTAAGGGACAATTTACATGTGGGGATATGACCACTGTAAGACAAACATTGTGTGATTTTGGATTATTTTAGTTGCATTGAAGCCTAAGGCATATTTGTAATAAGCCAACATACTTTTCAAAATTGAAAGCATAATAGTAATATTCTTACAAAATATAATAAAACTGATTTAGGCAGCTGGCTCTTTTGAGTTAATTAAATTCACTTTCCTTAGGGAACTTATTTTGAACCTCTTGAATGTTAGTCTCTAAATACAGTATAATTGGCTTTGCAAAAGAAAGCAAAGCAGAAAAAGATCTGTGGAACACAGTTGATTAAATATGAGTCAGCAACCCTTAAGTTAAAAGCAAAAAACACAAGTGATACTGTGATATGTAAACAGTCTAGCCATTGGGAGGCAAAGAGAAATAATCCCCCATAGCCTGCACTGATCAGGCTTTTATTAAAATTGAGTGTCCCACAACTAAAGAGAGAGATAGAAGATCAAGAGAAGAACTACAAAAATGTTCCAGAAATCATACAAGAGAACCCATGAGCAAAGAAGAAAGACATGGAGAAGGAAAGAGGCAGTGGCAGATTAAAATCCTCTGGAGTCCCAGGGAACCAAGACTTTGGAAGCCTTTCCTTAGAGTTTATATTTTTAAAAATTAAATAAACAGACATATAATATCATTCAGTAATTAAAAAAAAATTATAATAATATAAAATTGGAGAATAGGCTCAATATTCCATTATTTTATTGAAAGGTGTTTTAATATTTTAATATATATTTTAAGATAAATACTCAAGTACTTAAATAGATCTGTGACCTCATTGACACAGATATTAGCCCTGATGATAGAGACTACCAACTAGCTATGTCTGTATGACCTGTGGAACCTTTGTCCATGTTCATAAGTTCATAAGTCCACCTCCTATAAGTTCAGCATAGTGAGCACTCCCAGGACTCTGGCACCCTCCTCACTTTCTCTTGACATCTCTACGATAGTAGTGTAGCATATGGCCTATTCATTATTTATCCCTGAATGTTGCCACACAACAAGCCTGAAAACTTTCTTTTCTCTGGTTCCTGTTGCTTGTTTCTTATGTGTCAGAACCTGTTCACGCCCACTACACATCTTTCCACTGCCTTCTGAGAAACACTCAATTTTAATTCTTCAGGAAACTGTGTTCTGTAAATCACAACCATAAAACATCACCAACAGTCTATTGGTATTTAAAAGACGGGTCTTTATTTCTGGAAAAAGTTTGGGGTAAGTTTAAAAACTTTGCAATTTTCCAAAGGAAATAAAACATGTGCTCCTCCTCTTTAATTGTGAGTCAAACTCATTGTCTATCTTCTGTATCTGTCTTAGATACATGTCTTAGTATTTTTAAGATTGAAATGTAAAAATAAGCCATTAATATTACTTGATTTTTAGATTATAACAAGGACTTGTAAAATTGCAGAAGAAAAACTGGATTGATAATATGCAAAAACTATACCAATTATAAGCAAAGTGAAATTTTAACAAAGATAAAAATCAAAGAAACGTAATTTGGGAAAAGCTGAAAATAACTAAATTGAATAAACAAGCTTAGTAAAACAGTAGTTTTTTTTTTTTTTTAAATAACACAGGAGAAACTACTCTCACATATTAACAATATCACTGGTGGTCACGGCTAATGGGAAAAGTCAGGAGGACAGAAGGGGAGCACCAATGTTGAACCTGGGGCCTGAGCCTTGCAGCTTATGAAAGTGCTGTCAGGTTCAGTCTGGACAGAGGTTGAAGGGGACTTCAGGATCTAGCTGCTGAAGACATTTAATTCTTTCAGGAGCTTTTAGCCTGGAGTCCATGTACCTGGGTTTTTTTTGTTTGTTTTTTTAACATTTTGATAATTGTTTTTGTTGTTGATTAGTTGTTTCAGTCACGTCTGACTCTTTGTGACCCCATCTGGGCTTTTCTTAGCAAAGATACTGGAATGGTTTGCCATCTCCTTCTCCAGCTCATTTTACAGATGAGGAAACTGAAGCAAACTGGGTTAAATGACTTGCCCAGGGTCACACAGCAAATAAATGTCTAAGGCTAGATCTCAACCCACAAAGATGAGTCTTCCTGACTTCAGGTCCAGTATTCTATCCACTGTGCCACCTCTCTGCCCCTTGATAACTACATTTCAATATAATTGGTTTCCATTGAATCTTATTTTACTTTATGCATTTAAAAACATTATTTTGAAAAGGGGTCCAAAGGCTTCACCAGACTGAGAAAGGAGTCCATGGAATAAAAAGGGCTTAGTCCCTGCCTTAGACCCTTAGTCTACATGCCAGAGGCCAGGGTTCCAAGACTATGGCACAAGTCAGTAAGGACAAGGGCACATAAGCAAGCAGTTTTAACTTGCACACTCAAAAAACAATAAAAATTTTTAAATTTTAAAAATTTTAAAAAATTAAAAAAAAAAAAACCAAACCAACAAACCTTGCACACTCAAGTGTAACCTTCCACACGTAGCACCAGCCCAGGTTGCCTTGCTATCCACTTTGGTTCTGATAACCTTGAGGGCTCCCAGTCCAGGCATAGTATGCTTAGTACCTATCTGAGCTCTAGAATAACAGGAAAGAATCACAGATTTAGAGCTGAAAGGGCCTGGAGAGGTCATCTAGTTCAACTCTCTCATTTTAGAGTTGGAACAAATTGTGGCCCAGAAAGGGCCCAAGTTCATACAGCTAATAAGAGGCAGAAACAGGATTCAAATCAGGTTTTCTGATTCCAAATCCAGCTTTCTTCCCATTGCTCTATGGAAGGACTGTATATGTTTTGCACCTACTTCTACGTATCGACATTGTTCTCTCCCCACCACTCCACTTTGAAAGTAAAGCTGCGGTGCAGCGAGGTGGCGCAGTGGACAGAGTACCAGCCCTAGATTCAGGAGGACCTGAGTTCAAATCCGGCCTCAGACACATAACACTTACTAGCTGTGTGACCCTGGGCAAGTCACTTAACCCCATCGCCTAGCCAAAAAAAAAAAAAAGAAAGAAAGAAAGGAAAGGAAAGTTGCTTCTGTATCCCCAATGCTTAGCACAGTGCCTGTCACATAGGCTGGGCTTAATAAAAGCTCATTGATTGATGGATGGATGGATTATCAATGGCAGTTGCTCTTTGGATCTGTTAAATTTGATTCAATAAACAGTTATTAAGTGCTTACCATACAGCACTGAGCTATACTCTGTAGGTATTCAAAGTTTAGGTAAGACATACATCTGACCAGGGAAAAAGAGAAGGAAGGAAAAACTGGATAAAACTATAGCAGGATAGATTTAGAAGTAACATCAGAAAGACCCTCCCAACTCCTATATCATGGTTAGTTTACACTGGAATCCTTTTTGTCCAGGAACAATGTACTTCCAATGCCTGGAAATAATCTAAGATACCCATTTGCAGTCCCTTCTATGCAGGGATTTCAATGTTTACAGGCAGCTTTGGTGATTCTATCGTGAGAAAAGTTCAGTTATGTATTGAAAACAAGTTATTAGAACATATCCTTAGTGGTTAAATGTGATAAAACACTATGCCTATGGATAAAACTAAATCCTTTAGCATCATGCTTACTCAGCAATAATGAGAAAGCAAAACTCTGAGACATTAATTAGAGAAGACACAGTGATCTGTATGGTTAGTCTTGCAGAAACATTCCCAGCGTATGTTATTTCTATTCACTTAGTCACTGCTTTCTGAAAATTTAAAGGATCCTCTTGGCTGGAGGTTCAAATGCTTGGTCTCAGCTACAGGAAAATCTGTCTAACCACATATGAGCTAGGCAAAGGGAAAAAGTTCCTATTCTTCAAATAAGTGGGGTTTTTTTTTTAAAGGAATTCTAATTTTGTGCATAAGATAGAAAAAAATTCAATTTTATAATTAAGAAAATGTGAACAAATGCTCACTCTGCTCCATTCTCCTCTATGGTCAGAGGAAGTAGACTTTTCAAAGGGACCTGGAATTGCATTTATCACAGTGAAGGGAGAGAATTCTTTTCCCTCTGGTGTCCTTTATTTTGCTAGAATGCATAACCTTCAGAGGTTCAGGGCTGGCAGGCCTGCTACATGTGACTATTTATTCATGCAGTCATCCATTCAACAAACATTTATTGAGCACCTACTGTGCATAAGGCATTGTAAACAGGACTGTAGACAGCTGTGACAAGTCTCAGTAGTTAAGGCCTTCCAAAAACAAAAGGAAACATAGAGCTGACTGAAGAACTTTAACTCCACCAAGTCAAGTATTCAAAACTTAATCTTTGAACAAACCTATTCTCTTCCATGGGACAATCCTTCAAATACTTGAAGAACGTTCTCATGGTCTCCTAATTCTTCTCTTCTCTACACACACCCAGTTAAGCACCCCCAGTCCCTCAATCTGATCCTCAGGACCACAAGGCCCCCTTCACCATCTAGATCACCCTCCTCGGGATACTCTCTAGCTAAACAATGTCCTTAAGTGAGGCTCTCAAAACTGAGCCCCAAGATGTGGTCTGCCAGGGCAGAATAACTTTGTTCCCTGAGTCCTAGACAATACTTCCAACACAGCCTAAGGAGCAACTGCTTATTTGGCTGCCAAGTTGCACTTTTGAATTACAATGACCTTGTAGCCCACTGAAATCCTCTAGTCTTTTTGCACATGAACTACTTTTTAGCTGCTTCTTATTTTACTTTTACTTTTTATTAGAACTGACCCATCATTCTATACTGTTAGATCTTTTGGGATCCTGCTTCAATGACTCAACATGAAAGCTATCCACCTCAGCTGCTTATCATTGGCAAATGTGATAAATAAGACAAGTTTTCATTCAAGTCACCGGGAAAGAGGTGGAACAGAATAGGGCTAGAAGTGAAGCCTTTTGCCACTCCATTAGGTAGCCTCATCTCCAGGTAGACATCAATCCATTAATCAATGCTATATAGATATGGCTTACAACTAGTTCTGAATCCAACCACTTGTACATTTACCCAGTCCACCTATCTCCTGTTTAGCCCTGAGAATTCCATGAAAGAATGTGCAATGAATCCCTGAAGTCCAGGTATACTGTGTCTAGGTATACTGTTGTCTACAACATTCTCCAACCAGCAACTAGTATTTCCCCAACTGGCCTTTCCCAATTACAGCAACTCTGTTTAAAAAAAAAAAAGTCAATGAGGGCAGTCCACTAAAACCTACTCTTGATCAACCCAGGTTGTCCTTTAATGATCACCTGTAGTGCCTCTCTGAAAGTTTTGGTGAACAGAATCTCAGTCATTTCTGATGCAATCTTTGGATAGGATATTTTGCTGGGGAAAAACATCAGAAGTATTTCCATGGTTCCTGTCAAGGAGGGTACACTGAGATCTTCTGTTTAGGATGAATAACCATAAAATAAACAAATGATCAGACTTAACATTGGATACACAGGAAATGCAAATACATATTTAAAAAATATGCCCTCATTTAAAAAATATAAAGAACATAACTAATTTTTCAGTAGGGTTACACAGGAAAGTCACTGAATTTCCTTGTGAAATTAAGATAAATTTAAGGTCAGAAGGTTCAGACAAAGCAAGTTTTCAAGAGACTTACACATGACAGAAAGAGTAACTAGGCCTAGGGCAACAATACAAGAAATGAACAAAGAGAGTGCACAGGAAGCTAAGAAAAATGTTTATGCTAAACATAAATGAACAGCTATCATTATTGATTCTGAGCAGAAAGAATAATATTAAATTTCACCACCGACTGACCAGCTTTAAGACTCAAGATAGGCAAGTTGCCAAGTGTCTCTCATGGAGTCCTACAAGGTAAAATCACATTCTGGTTGCAAAAGAAGAATCTCAAAATCCTTGAAACTTCATGACGCTACATTCATCAACCAAATCTACACGACTCAGCAATTTGGGAGTGAAGATTAATCAAACAGGTATAGAGGTCATAGGTCATGTTTATTTGGCCATCAAGAACCTGGTCTAATTAACTAAACAGATTATGTAAAATGCCTTCTCCGGAGACTTTAATCTTTCTAAAAAATGGGGAATTTTAAAAAACAAAAGAAAACAAAGAACAGTTGCTTACAATATTAACTTCTTAAAATAACTACCTGTTTTGAGGCAACAGACAAAAAGAAAAAAAATTTGTTCTGGATGTACGATATTTTTACAAGACTAGACTATTTCACAGAAAGCTGGGAGGGTAGGAAGGATGGCATCTTCCTTCTTCTGGTCAATAGTGGTTTCAACCCATTAAAGTAAAAAAACAATGAGCAATTTCACACAATTATTTCATCACAATCATCTAATTATACCAGTTATGGGGCAGCTAGGTGGTACAGTGGATAGAGCACCAGCCCTGAAGTCAGGAGGACCTGAGTTCAAATCTGGCCTCAAACCAAACACTTGACAGTTACTAGCTGTGTGACCCTGGGCAAGTCACTTAACCCCAATTGCCTAAAAAAAAGAAAAAATTAAAAAAGTAATAATAATTATGCCAGTTACTTCTGGCTAATGGATCATTACTCTTGAAAGCTGATTGATGTTCCTGTGCTAATTTGAATTCCTTAGAGAACCCAATTTTCCTCAGTCAAGAAAATATTCTTTAAAATTAGATAAAAGCTAACACACACTCATAAAACTCTGTACTTTCTCTAGACCTACAAATACATATATACCATTTGGTTATATACTGTTCTTTATAGAAGCACAAATTTAAAGCTAGAAGCCATCTTAGAGATAGCCCTGTCCAAACTCCTGAGGGCAGCTAAGTGGCAGAGTGGATAGAGGGCTGGACCTGGAGTCAGAAGACTTCCTGAGTTCAAATCTAGCCTGAGATATTCACTAGCTATGTGACCCTGGGCAAGTCACTTAACTCTTTTTGCCTCAGTTTCCTCATCTGTAAAATGAGCTGGAGAAGAAAATGGCAAACCACTTCAGTATCTTTGACAAGAAAACCCCAAATGGGATCACAAAGAGTTGGATACAACTGAAAACAAATGAACAACCACAGTCCAAACTACTTACTTTATAGAAAACAAAACTGAGGCCCAGAAAGATGAAGTTCTACAGGAGGTAAGTGGCAGAGTCTAGATTCAAATTTAGGCAATGAACATGGAGACAGAGTACGAGGCTCTATGCTTTCTTATAACAGGAAGTCAAAAATTCACATAAAACCAAACTTCAAAAAAGCACTTAGGCTATAATTAAAAACCATAGCATAACCAGATTATGATAGGGTTTCAGGATAAGAAACAAAGGAAGGATATATTCAAAAATGAAAATGATTTAGAAACAAAAGATATCAAGAAGAACATTTTTAAAAGAAATAAACATATACTTACAAAAACAGAGTAAGGAGATGACAGCAAGACAGAAGAGGGAGAGGGAAAATGATCTGAAATAAAGACAAAGGGAGAGGGAGATAGACACAGAGGCAAAAAGGAAGAAAGAAAGAAAGGAAGGAATGAAGGCAAAAAGACAGTAGGGAGGAAAGAAAGAAGGAAGGAAAGAAGGGAGAAAGGGAAGAAAGAAAGAAGAAAGGGAGGGAGGAAGGAAGGAAGGAAGAAAGGAAGGAAAGTTGGTTTTTAAAAAAAGAAGGCATTTGGGACTTTTATCAGACCTTGTTAACTTTTATATATACTTTTTAAGCTACTCAAAGATACACCTGAGAAGACAACTTTTTCTGGAAAACACAAGCTTCAAAATAGTTGCTCACCCTTGGAACTGTATTTCAAGGAGGAAAGACCTGCATATTAATAGGTAGTCATGAATTTTATGTATTTAAAAATAGTTATTTAGAGAGATGATTACAGACCAGCTGCAGATTAAAAATAACAATAATTATGAGACTTTAGACTACATTAGTAGATGCAGAATGTCCAAGAACAAGAGGAGCTATCAATAGTGTAGTTGCACTCTGCCCTGATCCTAGGTACAGCTAGAATATTATGTTCTATGTACCACATTTTAGAAAGGACATTCCCAAACTGTGGTAGGTCCAGATGAGAATGGTCAGGTTGATGAAAGAACTAGAAGCTATGCCATCGCTAGATTGGTTGAAGGAATGTGAAGTCTGGAAAAGGAAAAACTTGGGTGGTGGTGGATGACAGCAGTTATTAAGTATTTGAAGAGGTATTTGAAACAGGGATTGAAATTTTTCTACTTGACTCTGAAAGGGTGGTACCGGCAATAATAGGAAGATGGTTGCCTAGAGCAAGATGCCACTTTAAATAGAGGAAAAATTGCCCCACAAGATTAGATCTGATTGGAAAGGACTACTTCAGAAAGGAGTGGGTTTCCTATAACTGGAGGTCTTCTACAAAGGTTTGCTAATTTGAAAACTTAAACCAATTCTACAGAATCTTAGAATTGAAAAAGAGCTCAAAAAAGCATTTAGTTCTACCTGTATTGGAATGAGATTCCCCTCAACAACATCTTTGGCAAGTGGTCATCAACCCTTTCTGGAAAGCCTCCAGAATCACGATAAAACTCTCATCTACAAAATATCTGACAAGTAGTTATTCAGCCTTTGCTTGAAGACCAAGGAGCAATGGTAGGGATTGTAAAGGGAAATTTAGGCTTGATGAAAGAACTTCCTAAAAAGTAGAGCTATTCCAAAGTGAAATGGGCAGCTCTACCTCTACCTCATGCATAGACTACTGTAATAGCCTTCTGCCTCATGGCTCCTCCCAATACAGTCCATCCTCCACTCAGCTATCAAATTGATTTGACCAAAACTGCCTCTCCCCCATCCAATAAATCCAGTGGCTCCCAATTGCTCCCAGGATCAAATATAAAATCCCTGTTGATTTTTAAGGCCCTTCTTAACCCAGCCTGTTCTCATCTTTTCAGTCTTCTTCTCCCTTACTCCCCTCCACATACTCTGAGATCCAATGACAAAGACCTCTTTGCTGTTCCAGACAAGACACTCCATCTCTGTACTCCATGCATTTTTACCAGCTGTGTTCCATACTTGGAACTCTCCCTCATTTACATTTCTTGGTTTCCCTGGCCTCCTTCAAATCTCAGCTAAAGTTTGACTTTCTGCAAGAAGTCTTTCCCAGTCCTCCTTAACCTTAGTGTCTTCCCTCTGAAAAAATCTCCAGTTTATTTTGTATATATCTTGTGTGTGTGTGTGTGTGTGTGTGTGTGTATGTATGTATGTATGTATATATGTATGTATAGGGCATCTATCTATTGTCTAGTAAATTGCATGTTGTTCCTCCCCCCCCCCAGTTAAATTGTGAGCTTCTTGAAAGCAGGGACTATTTTTTGCCTTTTTGTATCCCCGGCATTTAGCAGAGTGCTTGGCTAAACATAGTAGGCATTTAAAAGGCTTATTAACTGACTAGAAGTGGTTTCCCAATCACTGGAGCTTTATTCACTTTTAGATAGAACTAATTTTTTAAAAGCTCTTTCTTACATCAAACCCAAATTTCCTTTTCAATTTCAATGCATTGTTTCTCTGGGGCCAAGCAGAACGAGCATAATCCCTCTTCTACATGACAGTCATACAAATACTTGAAGATAGCAATCATGTCTCCCACCCCATCTCAATTCCCACCTAATCCAAGTTTTCTTTTCTCTATGCTAAACATCCTTAATTTCTTCAACATACTTCCTATCATTCTGTCATACAAACAATTCCCACATCAGATTATGTAAGGTTCCAACATATACGTGTGTCATTTACATTTTCACATTGGTTCTTCATGTTCTGGGTCTTGTTTGATGATAATAAATGCGATTATCACCATAGTTGCTTTAGCTGCTACAACAGATCTGAATGTAGACATAAAGATCATACACATAGATGGAATCAGATTATGGCATTAGGATGTAAGTTATGTATTTGGTGTGCAAACCTAAAGCTAAGAATAAATAAAAATTAATCTGCATAGCACTACTGTCTATACATAACAGAGAGTACTCTTTTTTGAAAACTATTTCTAGGGAAAACATGCAAACATTAGCTTTGGCACTAATAATATCTTCTGCCCCATTTGTCCATCCCTCTGCTGATTCCTAATGAGGAACAGGTTCCTCCCTTTGTCAAAACAGTTGGCTATCTCTTGTGCTACTGTCAAGACAAGTGGACTTGGTTCTAGGCTATACAGTAGAAACTATTCCTTTTTGGCTAAGTTGAGATCTGTAAACCCCCAATGTACAACACCATTAGATAAGCAGGAGACTCCTATGGATTCCTGGTTTTATGTTACAGCCTTAACATTCCTCTATCAAGGCATCTCTTATGGTCAATCACTATTTTTAGGGTGAAACAGGTTTATAAATATAAAAACCAAATATTTGGAGGATGATAGCTAAGAATTCCAAAAAATAGATGTGCTACCTTCTCAACAGATTTAAGAAGCCCAAAGCAAAACTGATCCAATGCTACCTGGCTAGTGACTAAAAAGTGTCAAAACAGCAGCTCCTGTTGACACAAGAATCCTTTACGGAAAAAAAAAGTCCTTCCAATTGTATTTTCTGGACCAGTGGAAGAGGACCTTGCTAAAGCAACTTACAAGACAGAAAAAAAAAAAAATGAGATAAAAACCAAAAGATTGCAAAATATAAATTTAGCTCATGAACCTGAAGTCTCCATATGTGAAACGTCAACCAAATCGCTGTTCTAATCTAAAACGGTAATCTTTCCCTTCAGCCTTTTCCATTTTATTGGAACAAATATTCTCAGTCTCATCTGTGTGGTATTACAGATCCTGAGGACAACAGGACTGCCATGACACTGTTTACACGGGGCAGAGATTCCTTCACCCTCAGTTTTGCGCCACAATGTCTGCAGAGAGGGCTCTTTGTAATGCCCCAACCAAATTTCCCCTCCTTGGCAATTTTTTTTTTTGTTTTGGTTCCTCCACCCCCTCCATGCCAATACACTCTCATCATCAAAATAAATTATTACTTGGTGGTCTGGTTAGTCCTCCCAATGATACATTTTAATTAGGCAAAGCACTGAAAGATAATTGCAGAAATGCTGGCCCATCTTCAAACAATACTGCCTGCCGTCCATTTTACTCACAATGAAAATGCTCTTAAAGAGATTTCGATCAAGATTTGCCTCCTACTTGTAGTCTACATTTGTAATGTTTATGTAACTGGGGGATATAAATCTTCTTCCAATGAACCCCACTATTTTTAAGCTAGACTGCTTGTTATAAACTGCCTGTTTCCGTTTTGCCTGCCTAAGCAAGCAATGCAAAGCCTATTCTGGATAGGCTGGAACTAATTTAATGTGCTCCAGGTTGAGTCCCCTATCCTACCAGCTTTCATGGGTAGATTTTACACTGTGGATTAGTGCTGACTTTAACAATGATTCATGTGATAAGTGGGTTTTGATTTGTTTTTCAATGTCAGAAAATAGGTGCTGGCAAAAGCAATGTCACTGGGATCACTCTGTCCAAGCAAACTTTGCTTCCCAAAAACAAAGGGGAAAAGACAAAGGAGTTCGAAACTGGTAAGAAAATAGTAGTACACATAGAAATCGGGCAAAGAGCTTATCCAAATGAACTTGGAGTTTCAGTTATGCGAAAGAACAGAAAGTTGTTTGCAGAAAGCTACACTTGGGATTGGAGAGGTGCCAACGTGTGATCGGTTAAATTGATACACTTTACCGCAAGACTCATTCCTGTTATTAAAAATACCAAAGCCACACTGAAGATAGACAAAAGCATTATTCTTTTTCCAGCCTGAAAGCTATCTTATGTGCTTTTCCCCTAAAGATTTAAAATTCCTTGAAACCAACACTAATTAAAACAAAAACATACTTACAAACCCCCGGTAAGAGCTATAGTGGTGGGGGAGGGGGTCAGAAAAGATTACTCATCTAAAGTAAAGGAATAGAGGAGCGGTGAATTTAATGTAAAGGAAACTATGTGGAAAAGAAAAAGAGCCCTGATGTTGTTAGCTAGGTTTGTGCATTTTAGGAACCAAGCTACAGAAAGGGAAAGGGTCTGAACTTTTCATTGGTATAAGAAACTCCCAGGGGAAGAAGCAGGGTCTTACAGAGGTGCCCGGGACACTGGGATGTTGGTTCGCATTTGCCCACGTTCACACAGCCAAAGAGAGTCTGAAGTAGGACTGGAACTCAGCCTGGGCAGAGGCTGAATGTTTCAAAATGGCATCGTGAAATGAATGCCACCAATCAAGCTTTGCCTACTGGTTAACTTTAGGCAATACCAAATGGTACAGTAGATGGCAGTATTGTATCACAGGGATCTCACTTGAAACGTTAAATAGAATCCTTGGGTGTTTTTCTTGGGGGTGGGGAGAAGACCATTATTCTTCATTAAGATTGAACCATGTCAGAGTAATTACTCTAATTTATTACAAAATTTCAGATTTCTTTAAAACAAAACCTTGTCTGTTGTTTCTTTATAAAAACATCTGTAATATACTAAGTCTCGACTTAAAGAGACAGAATTTTTATTATATTCTAAAAATATGAAAACAAAACAAAACCCCAAAATACCACAATCTCAAAATCACACTGAATGTTGTTGAACACTGGAAACAGGGCTATTTAAATTCCTTCAGTTAAAAGAACATCAACCTTTCCCAGTCTTGTACAAAAAGAAAATCCAGATGTTCCTTATTGTAAACCTAACTTCACATTGGAAAATGGCAAAAATGAATGGATATATTAGCTTGGTCTGAAAATAAATGAAAGGTGGAACTGGTTTAAAAGCACAATCCAGAATGAGCCATACCGATCTGGTGTTTATTTCAGAAATCTAAAGTAAGCCAATATTTGCAACAAGTGCAGTGACTGCTTTCTATTTACTGAACCCTTAGCAAGACAGCTAGGAATTAAAACTGCCTGTATCAACTGTTTCACTTTCAATGGTTTATGTTGTCCTTTCCCATTTTTTCTTTTTCTTCTTTTTTTTTTGGTGGGGTAGGGGGAGAAGCAGGAGCAGTAAATCCTTTGCCAGGTCCTGAGAATAAATCCTGGCTTACTTCCGGGGGTGGGGGTGGGGGCATTATCAACAACCCAACAACTGGAATGCATAGGAAAGCAATCTTTAGTGTCCCTGATTTGTGTAATAATCTTTCCCTCACTATTTGATTACTAAAGGTTCAACAAATATGTAGAAGGAAGACTGACTCACATTTAACTACTGAAGTCTCATGCTACACTAGTAACCTAAGTGTAGCATCCATTGGTACAGCACACTAAGCAGAAAGGAAGACGGACAGCCAACCTGGAATGGTGCTATCGAGTCATTTTTTGCTTTTCAATTTAATCTTTTGGATAGGAAAAAAAGGTAGCAGCCAATTTATTAAAAAGATTCCCCCATTTCATCTGGTGAAATACAAGAACTTTTCTTATCAAAACTATTAAAGAAACACAAATTGCTCAGAAAATTACGGTATGACTTGCATCAAATGATGCAGAATGAAGTAAGCAGAATGAGGAGAAGGAAGCAGAAGAGGAGGAAGAGGAAGAAGAAAGGGAAGAGGAGGAGGAGAAGGAAGAAAAGGAGAAGGAAAAGAAGAAAGAAGAAGGAGGAAGAGGAGGAAGAGGAGGAGGAGGAGGGAGAGGGAGGAGGAGGGAGAGGGAGAAGGAGGAGGAGAGGGAGAGGGAGAGGGAGAGGGAACGGGAGAGGGAGAGGGAGGAGGAGGAGGAGGAGAAGGAGGAGGAGGAGGAGAAGGAGAAGGAGAAGAAGAAGAAACCTTTTTCCTCAGGTGACAGTTGAGGAAATGTGGGTATAGAACAACACTGGAGCTATGGTTTTTGCTCAACTGTTATTTTTTGTGTTTTTGTTTTTGTTTTGTTTTGTTTGTTACAAGGGAGCTTTTACTGTGGGGTGAGAATGGAAGGCTACGTCTAAACATGACAGTGGTGTAGAAACAAAAGATATTAATACCTACCCTTCCAAAAAAAAGCCAAAAGAGGTAATGTTCCTTTAAAACCATCTATTCAGGATCTACTAAGAAAGCCAAAACATTGATGAAGGTGGTACCAAATAAGTCATTAGAGAAGTCACATAAAATTCCTGATTGATTACATTTTGTAACTGTTCAAACCTTTTTTAAAAAATGTCCTAATTCTCAGAATAACATTTCAATCTGTATTTGTTCTTTATTCTTTCTTCCTTTATATAATTCCTTTTTTGACATGCTAAAAGATACATAATTCTTGGAAGATGTTGTCAGTTCCTAATCCTTTCTCTAAGTTATTCTTGACTAGTGTGTTGGGTTCATTTTTCAGTACTCAATAGGAAAACTATGACTATAATTACCACCAAATTTTCCTGAAGATGGGTTAAAACATAGACATTTCCATTACCAGCAGGGACCAATTCTTCATAATTAATGCACCCAATAACCTGTGACTGCTGCAACAAAGTATTTGCCCCAGGAAACTGCGACAGGTATGCATTTCATTAAAACATCTGTTTGTAAGTTTGGGGTCAACGGATGAGTCCATGTAATGGTCTCATCCTTCAATAAGTGATTACTGGGCCAAAATACTCCTGCCAGAGTTAATTCAAGCGGTTCATGGTGACCAGAGCTCTGCCATAGCAATGACTAGGTGACTTGTGCTTTGGCCTTCTAAAGCCAAACACAAACTCCAATTTCAAATTTTGACATACAGGTGGGAAAGCAGCATTTATATCTCCAAATTAAAAAAGAAAGAGAAAACTTGAGGTGAAATAAGAAGTTCCTTTCTCCCAAAGGCAAATTTAGAATTGTAATATCATAGACTTCGAGCTGGAAGAGACTTTAAAGTCATCTGGCCCAACCTCCATCACTTCATAAATATGGAAACTGAAACCCACAGAGATCAGGTTAAATCATGTCAAGTTAGCAAGCATTTAAGTGCTTACTGAGTGCAGGCATTTATTAAACTACTTTCCAAAAATTACCCAGTTAGTGAGCTGCAGAGCCACAATTCAAACCCAAGTCCTTTAAATCCAAATTCATTGATCTTTCCACCAAACCACCCTGGTTTACCATTGTTCTGAAAACCTGAGTTGCTAATCAAGGTTTAATAGAAGAATGAGGGACAACACAAATTCCTTCTTCATTTTATATCTTCATACTACTCTGAAATTGTTCAAGAAACAAAAGCTGCTTCATTTCATAATAACATTTGACAGAAGAGAGAAGAGGGGAGGGGAGGAGAAACCCAAAGAAGAGATATGAAAAGATACCTCTCCTCATTCCTTTGAAGAGATGGGGGAAGGGGATACACAAGTATGGAATACTGCATGTAATGTCAAGTGTTTTTTTTTTCAGTGTGTACTGATCACATATATTGTTTGCCTTCTCAATAAATGGGAGGAGCTGTAAGGAGGGAAAGAATTTTGAACTCAATAAAATAAATGTTTAAAAAAAACAAATCTCAAAGAAATGAAGGTTTTCAAGTAGTTGATCTCTAAGGATTAAGTTCTTTCTAATTTTAATATTCTGTTATCTATCTACTGTTATAGGCTCATAAGATAAAGGATATAGTAATACCTAAACGAAAAAAAGTTCTACTTCAATGAGCAGAGAGGATATGGTTGGGTCAGAGTTCTCAGTTCAAATATTAAATGTCTATTTGTGGTTGGAAGAAAGATACAAATCAAGATACAAAACCAGTGACATCTGCTCCTAAAACATGACATCATCTCCCATCTCTACACCTTTGCATCTGTTGTTCCTCACTCATCTCCACTTAATTTCTCTAGCTTTCTTCAATCCTCAGCCCAAATCCCACCTTCTGTAGGAGGTCTTTCTGGGTCTCCATATTTTCTACTAATCCCTCCTACGGCTTTCTCCTTTCAGATTTTCTTTATCTAATTAGTATATATCTCCCAAATACCTGTTTATCTACATGTTGTCGGCCTTATTAGAATGCAGACTCCTGGAAGGCAGGGACTCTTTTTTTGCCTTTATTTGTATTCCCACTGCTCAGCACAGCTTCTGGCATGTAAAAAGCCCATGCTTGTTAATGAACTGACTTCAAGGAATTTGCAATTTCCTCAACAGGAAGAGGCATGTTTTCAGGTTTCTCATCTTAATTTCACCTCTTAAATATGGGTGTTCCCCACTCCCGCACTCTCTAATTCTTTCTCTTCACTCTTTCCCTTGGTGAGTTTATCCACTCACGTAGCTTTTATCTAACTCATGACTCCTAAATCTAGATCCTACAGATCTAGTCTCTCTGCAAAGATCCAGGAAAGAATGCCCAGCTGTCTTCTGGACATTCTTTCAACACTTTTAACTCAACATATCCAAAGTTGCACTCCTCATCCTTTCATCAAACCTTATTCCTTCAAAAAAAATCTGTATTTCTGTTTATGGTACCACCATACTCAGTCATATCTTACTCCTCCCTCTCTTTAACCCCCCCGCCCTATTTTACATCCATTCAGTTTCCAATACCTCTTAATTCTACCTCCATAACAACTCTACCATCCAACCTCTCTTTAATCCTAATTCAACTACGTTAGAATCAATGTGGTATAGTGAATACTGCAAGAGGCGATATAGACTTCAGTTTTGATCCACCTTTGACAATTATAAGCAATGTGACCATGAGTAAATTGTTTTCCTTCTTTAAGCCTCAGCGTCCTTATCTATAAAGTAGGGATGGCAATATCTCTAGTACTTAATTTACAGGGTTAGTGAGAGACTTGGATAAGATAATGTAAGGAAAGACTAAATAAAGGTCCATTTTTATTATTAGTTCAATCCCTCAGTGCATCTACCATATACTATGGTAATGTTGCCTCATGTGGTCTTTCTGCCTCTAGGTTCCTTACACAGTCTCATTTATTGACCTCATGGGTTCTCATGGGTTCAATTATCATTTTTCACATGGAAGACTCCAATATCTATATATCTATGCCTAGTATCTCTCCTGAGCTACAGTACCACATCACCTATTACATACTGGACATTTACAAGAGATATCTCAAACTCAACATGTCCAAAATAGAACAGCAAAGTATATCAATAAATAGTGAGGTGAGCCTGGACTCTGGGACATCTGTGTTCAAATCATGCCTCAGATGCTCACTAGCTGTGTGACCCTAGGTGATACATTTAACCTCTGCCTGAGTTTTCTCAACTGTAAAATGGGAATAATAATAGCACCTGCCTCCCAGGGTTGTTGTGAGGATCAAAGGAGCTAAGATTTGTAAAGTACTTAGCTTGGTGCCTACCAGGTACTTAATGAGTCCTTCCTTCCTTCCTTCTTTTCTATTACCTTTTTCCCCAAACACATTCGTCTTCCAAATTTCCCTATTTCTATTCATCCTTTCATCCAGTTTCAGTATCATCCTATGTGCCAAGCACTGAGCTAGGCACTGGTGAGAAAAATACAAATTCTACAGCAAACCCTAATGACAAGGTGATTACATTCTAACAGAGGGGACAACAATAAATTAAGGATATACAGAATAAATTTAAAGAAAATAAAAACAAATATGTAACATACAAAGAAGTTAGGATATATAGAATAAATTTAAAGAAAATAAAAACAAGTGGCATACAAAGAATTAGGGCATTCTCAAGTGGGGAGATCAGGAAAGTGGGAGAAGACGGCGCTTAAGCCCAGGCTTGAAGGAAGAGAGGCATTCCATTAGATGGTGGAGGAAGAGGTAAGGAAGGAAGGCTTTCCAGGCAAGGTATCAGTGCAAAGGCATGAAGTGAACAACTGGAGTTCCACGTGTGAGGAAGAGAAAGAAACATCAGTCTGACTGGTTCACAACATGCAGGAGAATGAGTAATGTCCAGTGAGACTGGAAAGATAGGTTGGGGCCAGGTTGTAAAGCTAAACAGAGGCTCTTATTTTATCTGAGAGACAGCAGAGGCAATAGGTTATATTCCTTCCCACCTTCTACCTCTTAGAAGCCCTGGCTTCCTTCAAGACTCATTTCAAGCACCACATTCTACTCAAAACCTTTCTGATCCCCGCAAGCTGCTAAATTCTCCTAAATTACCTTGTAGATGATCTGTGAAGACCCAGATTTATGCATATGCTCTCTCCCCCACCACAGTATAAGCCCCGTAAGAGTGGAGACGTCCCTTTTGTCTTTGTATCCCCAGTGCCTGGCACAAAGGGGCTTAACAAATGCTCGTTGATCAAATGATTCTTGCTCACCTCTGTGACTTTTCATGTTATTCCCCATGCTTAGAATGGACCTCGTACCCTACCCTGTCCCCATTTCCAATGTTTGGATTTCTTCCTTCCTTCAAGGCTGTGCCACTTCTGTGACACTTGCCTTGATGATCATTCCCCATGCCAAAGACCCCTTTTTCTTTACATTTCTCAAAGCATTTTGCATGGACCTTTTTTTTTTTTGCACCTAAAATGCATACATACCTCAATTATTTGGATACATTTTCCCTTCCATTAAGTTCCTGGAGGGCAGGGTCTATGGGTTGTACCTCTCCATGTCTCTCCAGTGTCAAGTAGAGTGCCTTGACTTAATATTTAAGCATTTAACACTTAACATTTTTACTTAACATAATTTACTGAGAACTTCTCCTCAGTAAATAATCTCTCCTGGCCATTTTAATTTTTTTTGGAGACTCTTCCACTAGTGATACATTCATTCTTAAAAGAAGAATATAAACATTTAGCAGAGTTCATGCATCTGCTGTACACTGGAACTGGGGTTATGTTCCACAAACACAAGGAATGTGCCAAAAATAAAGGAGATGGAGCATTCCCTTTACCTCATATACAATTGCTCAGGAAACAATGGCCACCAAAGTAGCTGCAAATTACAACCATCTTGAATTACTTTTGATTAAAAAAGAATAATGGGGAAAACCATAATAAGTCAGGTTAATTGAATTAAGACTCGATTGTTAACTAAAATAAGACTTTTATAATATACAATAATTTTAAAGTTACTTTTTTAAAAATTCTATTTTCATGGAAATTTTGTAAGACTCAGAAAAATGAAAGTATCCAGGACAGATTAATGAGTTAAGTCATTAATTAATAACACATTTTTAATACTGACTTGGAAATCCTTCTCCTATAATCTATTTCTATATAAAATGCAAACACATAAACGTTTTAGTAATATATCATAAAGCTCTTTTCCAGTAGGGCATGTTCTGTTGCTTCTGACAGCCATCACAGACCACCAGTCTCCTCTTTTTCTAGGCCCAAATAAAACATAAACTTGTTGTTTAGAGACTATTTTCCAAATATTCTCTGGGGTGTCTGAAAAACATAATGGCATCACAAGAAATAACTAATTGTAAAACTCTCCCAGCACATTTTAATCTCCATTTATCACATCAGTACAAGGACTATCACTTAGATTATATCTTAAGATTTTTAATGTAATAGTATCATTTTAAAAACGCAAAGCATTAAAAAATATCTTATCATAAAAATTATAATCAATATAAGATATAATAACTGCATATTTGAAAATAGACTTTTCCCCATGTTCATGAATATAATCTTAAAAAAACGAAGTAGGAAAAGATAAATAAAATCTCAACATAATTGCAAGAAAAATGACAATACGCAAGGTATATTGGCTTTTTCTGTGTGTCTTAACATATAATCAAGACAAAACTCAATTTGGATTCCCTCTGATTGTTTCCACAGACTGAATGGTGGTGGGGGTGGGTGAAGGTATTCTTAGAGTATTCTTTTTTGAGCTAAATTGCTCAGTTAAAAACTTCCAGTTTTGTCTGTCCTTCCTCCTCTACATATCTATATTTCTTCCCCCTCCACCTTGAATCTTTGGGCTAGGTAAACGTGAGCATTTGGCCAATCAGCTGTGCTTCTGGCTCTAAAAGCATTAGGGTGTCAATGTTCAATCACTGTAAAACCTCTGACAACGGGAAGCACAGATCTGAAGTTAACAATGGCATTTTTTAGGGAGTGTAGGTGGAAAAGAGATTCTTTTTTTTCTTTTTTTTTTTTCATAATGATAGGCCGTCCTCCAAAGAGTGTTAAACAATATTTATTTAGCTCAGCTTTTTTAGTTGTTCTTTCCTTGCTATCTGTGGTGAAAATGGAAACAAGGTACTCTGGGAACTTGGGAAGGTATAGCTGTTGCATAAAAAACATAGAATGTTTAAGCAGGAAGAGGTTTTGGAGATCATCTAGTCCATCCAGTCATTTTACAATTCAATTCAACAAGCATTTAAGACCATAAGGCATTGTGCTAGGTGTTAGGAATATAAAGACAAAATAAAATAGCCCCTTCCCTCATCTGTTACAATTTGTGCACAAAATGGCTTTCACACAGTCCTCCTTCCCCTCCATATCCTCACTACCCATTTCTATACTGGATTCTTCCACTATCCAAAGGCTGAGTATCCCCAGTATAGTTACAATTTATGAAGCATGGTTTCCAAAAGCTGCCTCAGCAGGATCTCAGAGGGCATCAAAAGAAACAGTAGAGTTCTACAATTTCAGGGGCATCTTGCAGAGAAATAAGGGCAATTTGGGGGAATAATAAAATTTAGAAATGGGAAAAACAACTGCCTCTTTGCTAGATCACCTTGAGCATGACTTCCTTTCTCTGCTATCCCTGAAAATACAAGACTATATATCCCGGTTCTCCTACTTACTACCTGGATGATGTCGAGTATGTACTAGAGGTCTCTTAAGTTCCCTTCCAGTTCTAAATCAATCATTCCACAATCTCTTCCAGCTCTAAATCTATAATTCTATTATCTTGGTCTATAATATCTTCCTGGATGGCGTTTCTTGTTTCAAATGACTCAACACTGACACACATTCTCTGAAAACATTCTGGACACTAATAGCATTCATTATTGAAATACTCTTTATTTTTTTCAAACCAAAATGTTCCCCTGCCTCACAAATTTTGATTAATTTATCCACATTTCACAGTTGGCAGAACCATGAGCTGGAAGAGCAAAGACATTAGGAAGGCTGGGATTGGTCCAAATTTTGATGCATCAAAAATGACAGGCCCATGACAGAAACAACTATCCAGTCGGTAAGTTTATGCACATTGACTTCCTAGAGCCAAAAACACAATTTTGGGAAGCCTGGAAAGAAAAGGCAAAAATAAAATTAAGAGTTGTTTATATGTGAGCGGGGAACTCAATAGTGAACTCCTGGAAAAAGGGTCCTCATTTTCCTTGAACTTTCCATAATGGCAGATGATTGTTGAACACCTTCCCTTTTGATACTCTTTATCCCCTCAGCTTAGGAGTCATTGCACTCTCCTGGTTTTTCTCCAACCTATCTGAGTAGTTTTTCCTCAGTCTCCTTCAATTGTTTATTTTTCTCTCTCTCAGCCCCGACGTGTGACTGTGCCCAAGGATTCTGTCCTTGTTCCTCTTCTGTCCATACTCTCTCATCTGGTATCATCCACTCACATGGTTCATTTATCACTTCTATAAACCCGACATTCAAATCTATACTGTCAGCCCTAATCTTCTCTCTAAGCTCTATTCTCACATTTTCCACTGTCTATCTGATATATCCTCCCAGATATTCCTTTGGTACCTAAACCTCAACAAGTTCAAAACTAAACGTTTCATCTTACAGCCTATTTTTTCCATTTTTGTATTCTCTAGTGCCCACATACAAAAGGCACTTAGTAATTGTTGAAATGAATTAATTACAGTATTAAAACACTGCTTAAATGAATCCTAAGCCATTTGTAGTGATTATATCCCTGACCAAAAGAAACATAACAGCACAAGATCCACTTTTTCTGACTCAACAGTAAATATGCTGTATTTTTATACCACTTATAAAGGAACCTATAGAAAAGTTCTGAAGCTAAATTCTGTTCACTTCTTAAAATAATCACATTTATCATTCCACTGTTTGTCTCTAAGAATTGCAGAGTGACAAAACCGTTACTCTTTTTTTTTTGGTTGCTGGACCAATTTGCAACGTGAAGGTCATTTAAACACATAAGGCCAAGAAAATTAAGAATTTTCCTTCTAGTGAAACTTTTTCAGAGTTATATTCAACATATATTTAAATGTCTGTTATACACTAGATTCGGGAGGTACAAGGCTAGATGTTGCACAAGCTCTAATTTCCAAAAGCTTATAAACTAATGTGGAGGGAAGGGAGTTAGAGACTTAAACATGATACTGAGGAAGTTATAATTGCAAAAGAGATATCAAGACAAAATGCTATGAGAAGCAAGAGAGTACTCTGGGTTGGGGGGTCAGAGGAGGATTTATTGGGAGGTGTCATTTTAGTTAATACTTGACACAAAGGAGGGACTTCAACAGGTAAGAATAAGAGGAATGGAGGAAAGGAAGGGAGGGATGTCCATTCTAGACAAGGCAGAAGGTATAGGCAAAAGCATGGGAGACCAGAAGAAGCTATAGGAGAACAAAAGAAAGATGACATTTTCTATTTCTTTTCTATTTGAGTCCAAATATACATTATTAAGATTTCCAATACACTTAACCTTCTAGGAAAAAATACCCATACTCTAAAGAGCTATCAGGAAGCCCCTGGAGGTCATGAACTTTTTCACTTAGTTTCTCACTGAGTATAAAAGTATAAAAATCTTAACAATCTTGACTATTTTTTTTTAATTTAAAGCAGATTATCAGTGGAGAGGCCTTTTTATTATTATTTTTTATTAATGGGGACTTTTGCTGTGCATGCTCAGATCACCTACCATGGAAATACCTTCCTTCTAAGAGAGGGCATCTTGCATCCCCCAAGCACTGATCGGTTAAGTAGCTAGAACAGCCATGTCTTTATAAATGGCAAGACTGGGACACTCTTCTCTTTCCCTGCAGCATCCAGAGAGGTTGAAGACTCAGGTTCAACCACTGAAGATAGCACGAACTGGGTGCTACCTCCTTTTATCCTGTGGCCCCAAGAGATGGGCTTAGGGTTGGAGTTTCATTTGTCATTTTCAGTTCTAGGCTTAGGTGTGAATCCCCACTGGACCTAGGAGCTCAAGTCATGGCAAACTGGAATCAGTATTTCAGACTAGATATTACAGTTATCCCCAGCAGAAAAGCCCTGAGAAACCAGGTGGTCAAGGACTCGAGCCTAAAGGGAGTTTTGGACTTGGAACTTGGGACCATTAGGACTGTTTAGGAATTGAGCTAAATTATGAACTTAATCTTCCTCTCCCCAGAGTAAGAGGTTTGCCCCTAAATGTTGAAGGGAATGTTCATATGTTTATTCTTGCTATACTTTTGAAGTAATTGTCCCTTTTTAAAAACTAATCCAGAGGCAGCTCAGTGGCACAGTGTATAGACCATCAGCCTTGGAGTCAGTAGGACCTGAGTTCAAATCTGGCCTCAGATACTTGACATTTACTAGCTGTGTGACCCTTGGCAAGTTACTTAATCCCATTGCCTAGCAAAAACAAACAAACAAACAAACAAAAACTAATCCAGCTGTTAATGGCTAAATGGAATTGGGGTATAGAGGACCCCTAAAATCGAGGGAACCTCATTGGAGGGGGATTAGAGCCAATAATAGAGAGACCAGATACTCCCAAACCTCCATAAAGGTACTGGAGAAATCTGGAACACATCTGGCAACAAGGTAATGGGGGCCAGAGTAATCACTGTCACATAAGTAAAACACTAGGCTCTTAGAAGCAGGCAAAATGGTGGCAAAAGAAGTAAAATATGGCAACTTATTATAAAGGGAAAAATAAAGAAAAATCAAAATCCAAACAATTACATTACTATATAGTACAAAAAATAATGGATATTATTTATGATAATATTAAATAATCAAGGAAAAGCTTAGTTTTGTATGCTACCTTCTGTTTTTAAAGGAAGAACAGTACCTAATAAGTTAATTGCATTAAAAACAAAGAAACTCAGGCTGTGGTGGAATGACCATATCTTGATCATAATCCCTGTTACTGGGGGAAACTAAGACTAGTAGATCACTTGAACTCTGGAGTCCTGAGCTGCAGTAGGGCCAAAGTCAATTGAGTGTCTTCACTAAGTCTGGTACCTATACAGTGAGGTGCTGGAAACCGAGGGTGGGGGAGATGTAGGGGACAGGAGGGATAGCATGCTTACTGAGGAATTAACTAGTCAGATCAGAAAGGGAGCTGGTCAAAGCTCCTGGGCCTATTAGCATTGGAATGGAGCCATGAGTGTCTGCTCTGCCTCCAGCCTTGGGCAAGAGAGACAAAGATGGATGGATAGATAGATAGATAGATAGATAGATAGATAGATAGATAGATAGAT
>NW_020954596.1:58744497-58786031 GCF_900497805.2 Vombatus ursinus
GATAGATAGATAGATAGATAGATAGATAGATAGATAGATAGATAGATAGATAGACAGATAAATAGATAGATAGACAGACAGACAAACAGACAGATAGACAGAAAGGAAGGGGGAGAGATAGAGAGAGAAATTAAGAAAGGAAGGAAGAAAGAATAAATTAAAAGCTTAGCATGCACATAAATTCAACCATACTGCTCCTACCCCACCAGCTTCCCTAACAAAAAAATTTAAGCAAACATTTACAACTTTCTACACTTAAAAATTAAACTATATGTACAATATGTATATCACAGCTTGTTGTCATTCTGGTCTCTGTCTACTCGGCTCTCTATACAAATTTCCTTTTCTATAATCATTATTAGTGTATATACTGTCATTTTGGTTATGCTTCATTTGCCTCACAATACATTTTTAAAAGATTTCCATGAAAAATTATTAAAATAAAAAGTATTGGTGCTTGAAATGTACATCAGTTATCCCTGTGTCCTATGTCAGCATATGACAAATGCATTTATGTTGAACACCTCATTCTCTAGTGATGCCAGATAAACGAGGTGTGACCGTATGTGTCTATGTAAATATTTGCCAGTAATGATGATTGTGCTGAAATTACTCTGTGGATTCTCACAATGGAAGTAAACACCACCTGTTTAGAAAATTCAGTGTCTAAAGCCAATTATAGCTGTGACTTTATAAGTTGATTGTTATTCATTTGTACATTCTTTAATATGAAGGGCCAAGACTAAGGAATTCTGTCTTCTTATGTTCTACACACCACCCCCCACCCCTGTCCCATGCAGGTGTATATGCCTTTTTAAAAATATTTTTTGGACATACACGATGCGAAGACAAAACCTAAAACATATTAAGTTGGCCTTAGAGTAGAGAAGAGGGAAAATGTTCCTGACTTAATAATGCACTTCATTTCTCTTTGGGGATTTGACTTTTGACACAAAAGGAGTTCACAATAAGAACCAGAATGAGTGAGACCTCCAAATCAACCTGCTTTTAATTAGGCCTTGTAAAGGGCACTTCTGCTAAAACTCTCCAGTGGAAGAGTTCATGCACATCAGCTCATGCAAGAGCACAATCAGGAACTAGGCCATTCAAGCAAATAGTTCAAGTTTTTCTTGTTTTTGGTTTTTGTTTTGTTTTTTGTTTTTAGTTCTTTTTTGGTGAGGCAATTGGGGTTAAGTGACTTGCCCAGGGTCACACAGCTAGTAAGTGTTATGTGTCTGAGGCCGGATTTGAACTCAGGTCCTCCTGAATCCAGGGCCAGTACTCTATCCACTGTGCCACCTAGCTGCCCCAAGTATTTTTTTAAGTTACTGGAATTTACTTTTAAATTTTTCAAATTTTCATACTTAAACAACTTGTAGAATCATATGTATTTTAGTTTAATGCATAACACCACTAAATATGCCTAAAATTCAATATATATTACTGATACCACTAATAGTATCTGGATTTATATATCACAATTCCATATTTCTTCAGGAGCACAAAGCATGTCTCATACATATTTTGTTATTATTTACTTTGCTATCCTTTGCAATCAAGAAATAGGATGCTCTAATTAAAAGACAAATCATATCATTTAGTGAATAATAATTTTCAAGTAATTAGTATATAATAATTTATTTTTTATCTTATGATTTAAGAGTGACCTAAAAGGCCATGATATGAAAGTCAAAATGACTCCACACTGCAAAACAAAACAGAACCCTCTAATGCTTATTGATTGTTCTTTTGGGGAGGGATGGGAAGAGTGGAGAAAATCCTTTAAGATAATAAAAATGAATATATATTGCCAAATTTGTAAAACAAAGTGCTAAATATCCTAACTTGAATCTGAAGATCACGGGTGTTTCCTCATTTTTTCCATAGGGAAAAAGCTCCCTATTCAAATGACAGAAGTAAAGTGCTTTGAAAACTACATATAAACACGATTCCTGCTACGGCTGCTAGTACTATTACAGAAAGTTCTATGAGTGGATCTAATTTTTGCCAAATTACTTTTTCAAAAGAATTTAGCTTGACCATCTACACAGGAAAAACACAGTATATGTAATGATACGTAATTGGAAGGAGAACTTAGGAAGCTCGTCCATTAATGTGTATAATCTGGAGCAAGAGGTACAGATGGACTATAACTTGAACCCAAGATTAAAAAGCAAGAGGAGAGGGGTCAGGATTGCCTTCAGGAAATGGCAAGGGATCTTCAATTATCCCAAATTTCTCCCAGTAACAAAGGCCCATCTTTTTAACAGAAATATCCTATCAACGTTGCTAAGTGGTTGTGAGACACAGAACACAATCTGCGAAAAACTGAAAATTAGTATCACACAGAGGGCAACGGAGATGCACGGTGGGTATGAAAAGGCTTCAACACAGGACAAATAAGAAACTCTGAAGAAGAATAGAAGCAAAAGATGTAATCAGGGAAATGTATGATAGACAGATAAGAAGGGATGTTCAGCCCAAATGTTGCACAGGATTCAAAGGGCAGAGAGAGATGAGAAGGAAGGAAGGAAGGAAGGAAGGAAGAAAGGAAGGAAGGAAGGAAGGAAGGAAGGAAGGAAGGAAGGAAGGAAGGAAGGAAGGAAGGAAGGAAGGAAGGAAGGAAGGGAAAGAAAACTTGTTAAGGGCCTACTATGTGTCAGAACTCTGCTAAGTACTTTAAAAATATTACCTAATTGTACCCTGACAACAACCTTGGGAGATAGTGCTATTATTATCCCTATTTTCAGGTGAGGAAACTGGGGCAAACAGATTAGGTGACTTGTTCAGGGTCACACAACTAAGTATGTGACACCAGATTTGAACTCAATATTCTATCTACTGTGCTCTATCCAACTTATCAATGACAGAATTATGAAAAAACCAGAAAGCTCCTTGGGACTCCAAGTGGACCCTGTCCAACTTTGGGGAGGATATGGATAAGTTATGCACAGAATGGGCAGGCTTAAATATGTTATAATCTGAATTTTGGAGGGAACACCTAAATATGAGAACACAGATACATCTGAGTTAAGTTTTTGAAAAAAATCAGTTTAATAGATCTGCTAGTTAATGGGCACATATGCTTGGCCAAGTAACAGCCCACTTACGATCTAGTAGTCAATATCACAGAATGCCTTCATGGAAGAAAGGAATAGGCAATAGACTGATTCCATTTTACCAATCATGAAATGAGGCATAAAAAGCTAAGGCATGTATCTAGGATACAAAGGGTATAAGAGTAAAATCCAGGTCTTTCCCCTTCTAGGGGAGACCATTAACATACTTGGTGTTTAAATTCCCCTAAAATATTTTTATTTTACCAAAATCTTTTATACTAATAATGGTACACACAGTTTATAAGATTTTGGTAAAAATAAAAATATTATATGTATATATGATTTTGGTATAATAATATTGGTATAATTGATGTGGTAATATTGGCATTTGGTACAATAATATTATTATATAATAATAAAATAATAAAAACTGTATAATAAAAATGGTTGTTTGGAATAAAAAGAGTTTTAAAGTTAAAAAATGAAAATACAAACAAGCCAAACAAAAAACACCCCCCAAACCCTGTATTTGAAAAGATTTTGTGAAAATTTGTCTATAATTGGCAGCATGTTCAATGGTTGAAAGGCTGGCCCCAAATGAAATGATAAAGTAGAAGCAGATTCTCAATTTTATTAGCTGTTGTTTAATGGCTGTAATCCAGAATCTGGTAAAAGTAAATAAATGAATGAAAAAATAAATATTCATTGCCTGCTTATTTAATCACTGCTATCTACAAAGTAAATTATCTCTCAGATATTTCAGATAAAAGCTATTATGTTAGAAAAACATAATGGAATAAAATAATTTAAGAATAGGTTGAGAAAAGAATAAAATTCATATTGTAGAAGAATTGTGATGAGGACATATGTTACAGGTGAAAACCTATGTCTCTCCTATAGCTGGCAAACGTCCAGATCCCCAAATCCCACCGAGCACCATAGGAGTCTATAAGAAGCAACAGAGGAACAACAAAAAAAAAATTCATGTTTAGAAACATATGTGACTAGCTCTGCTAACTCCAGCCAGTCCCTTTATTCTTCGTCTACCTGAGATTAAATTGAAGGAGTCAGGTTTCAGTATCGCTGGGTTTCCTGACCATACTGTTTTTCCATTAAGCTTATTGCCAAAACAGCTTTAAACAGTGTCAGTTAACACTTTCAAAATCTTTTCCTATATTTCTTTTTTTTAATGTATACTACGCTTTCTGCTTTTTTACAAGCACAGGAAAACTGCACTAATTTTAAGCAGAGTTAAAGAAACAAAAGTTGGGCCTCCACATGACTCAGTGAGTTAGAAACACAAGAGAAACTTTGGTGCTAAAAAATGAGAATCGGAGTTCTGTCTGTCTGTCACCAACACACTATTTGGTCTGGGGAAAATCACTTCATGTGCCACTGATGATGGTGGTGGTGTCTGATAGCTCAGCTGTTATTCTAAACATTTTCTATTTTCTAGGTTTCTGGGTTCATTTCCTCCCCTATATAAAGGCAAAGTTTTTTTACGATAGATTTTAAAATGTTAAATAACAACAATAATAACAACAAAGCATACTGAAGATGTGTTTTTTCCTTAAGCACAACTTGCTGAGAAAACTGTTTAAAAAATCCCTGAGACAGTAGATTTTGAATGTGAACAGAAATAGAATTTATTAATAAAGAAGGCAGGAGCTATTGTAAAAATAGTAAAAAAAAAAATTGTAAAAAAAAAAACTATTTCTTCCATATTGCCAATCAAGTATAACATACTTAGATCTATAAGTCAGTACCAGTTCTGTTTATCATATTTGATCATGATTTCAGGGGCATGTCAAAACATCAAAGAAACATTATTGCAAAAAAAATAAATTGGAAGCAAAGAACTAGTGGCAAAGAGATTAAAACCCAAATTTGTACTGTATCTTACCTACTTACTATTTGTTATCTTTAAAAGTTCAGAGAATTTTATTTTTACCAAATTTGATTTGGGACCCAGATATGTAAAGGAGAAAGTAGTAGCAGATTCCACAGAAACACTCTTCTGCAGCCTCTCAAAGGGAGCTTTATTTTTTCATGAAGACCATGGAATGTTCACCAGATGTGAAGCACACATGGCATTTGTACATGAGAGTGATGTGATGATATAAGATTAATCTAATCACTAAAACACAAAATAACAATCATAAAGAGATGATGGGAGAATGTTTGGTTCTGTTTTTATTTATATATATAAATTATTTTTTTAATCCAGAAAGACGATTGGGCTGATTATTTTTCTCATCCTTGGCCTCTTACTGTTGTTTTTTTATTTTAAAAGAGGATTTGGACATATGAAGCCTACTACTTGGTTGGTCTGAACGCTATCCTAGTGAAATTCAACTGTTACTGAAATAAAAAGGAAGGATGAATCAGAAGATTCCAAGTTGGTTTTATTTTCTTAAATGCTGACATCAACAAACTTTTATTATGTGCATGTTGCTCAAAACAACCTGTCACATCGTGTGCTAGGCACTAGGAATAGGGGTTGGGACTAGGATAGAGATGTCATTTCATTGGTTTAGAAAACTGGAGGGTGAAAAATCTCCTTCCACCGAAGAAGACTGGCACCTTTTCTGTAATTTATAAACCCAGAGAATTATCTGGAACAGGGATAGGGAACCTGTAGCCTCGAGGCCACCTGTGGCCTTCTAGGTCCTCAAGTGCAGTCGTTTGACAGAATCCAAACTCCACAGAACAAATCCCCTTAATAAAAGGATTTGTTCTATAACATTTAGACTCAGTCAAAAGGCTGCACCCAAGGACCTAGAAGGCCACATGTGGCCTTGAGGCCATAGGTTCCCCATCCCTGACCTAGGACATGGAGAGTTTCAAGTGACATGACCACTGTCACAAAGCCAGTATGTGTCAGAGCAGGGACTTGAACACAGGTCTTCCCAGCTTCGAGGAAATATATAACGTTGTCCAGGCATTGAAAAAACAGAGATAAAAAGAAAAAAGTCACTTCCTTGTCAGAATTAGATTGCATTAGGAAAAGAAAGGATAACATATATGAAGATAAGTATTTTCAAAAATATTAAAATAAATACAAGATATTAAATACATTCTTTTTTTTTTTTTTGCACTTCTATTTTCCACTTCCAACTTCATGCCAGATTCAACCAATCAACAGTGCCAGGCACTGTGCTAGGCACTGATTCATTCATTCATTTATTTACTCATTTATCAGGCTGGGCTTCAATAGCTCACTCAGACTGGAAGTACAGCAGCCACTCATGAGCTTGATCTCAATACTGACTGGGCCAGAAGCATCTTGCTGCTCCATTTTTCCTACCTGGGGTGGTTTGTTCCTCCTTAGGCAGTCTGATATGGGAAGTTTCTGGAAGGCCACCAGTCGGGGTATGCTGGGTTAAAAACCAACTCTCAGGAAAAAAAAAAAAAAAGGTGAGCAGGACACAACCTTTTAAGTTTAATCTGAATTATTAACATTTTCTCCATCACTTTCTTAAGTTTAGAGAACTAACGAAACAACAAATCAAGTCCTGATTTGTAGATTTTGACAATTTCTGAGGTATAAATGCTCATACTAAAAATTTAACAAGTGGTTCTTAGGAGCTGAGATCAGCTGGCTCCATCACATCCTTACTGTTGGCTTTGAATTCCCTCTAGGAATAAATCACGTTGCACATAGTAGGCACTCAATGTGTACGTAGAACTGAATGCCTAAATTAGGAGTACAGATTACACAATACCATTGTACTGCTTTTCAAAGATTTTGCCCACAGAGATATGAACAATGAATAGAATCCTTCATTACTTTAAAACAAGTCTGCACTACTCTTCATCTTCTTACACTGTGCTACTTTTCTTAGCCTGGGAAAATTATGCTCTCTCTATCTGGGTCTCAGTTTCCTCATCTAAAAATTAAGTAACTGTATTAGATGACCTCTAAGTCTTTTTCCAGGCCTAAATCTATACTAATCTATACTACTATGATCTTCCTCAAGGTGAGATTTTAGTAGGATGGAAGACATTACGATGGCTGATTAAGGTCCAAAGATGACTTAATTAGATCAGATCCAAAGCGTGGGAGATTTGAATAGCTCATCTATAACTATAGGTGAACATCTGTATTCAAGAAATCCCCTAATTGCACAAATAAAAATTGTACCCTTCCCCGAAATTTAAGAAAGTTTTATGGTTTCTGATGTAATCACATTTGGGATATTCCCATCCTACTTCATTCCAGTAAGAAAGCTACAAGTACATCATATCATAGAATATATCCGTAAGGTTTTTGCTTACCTGACAATTTTCCTAACATTTCAGAAATAGCCCCATTCTTTATAAAAGAGATTTTGCCAAGATTATGTAGGGTTATATGACAAAGGACCCTCCAGTAAGCAAATACATGCCAACAAAAACTAATTAGAAGCATTTATTAACAGCTTACTATGTGACAGGTATCGTGTAAGCACTGAGGATACCAAGAACAGTTTCTGCCCTTAAAGACCTGACATTCTATCCAAAGGCCTGAAACCCCTAACGTGAAGATTTAAAAAGAGGCAAGATACCCTCACATCTCTCCTCCGAATGAAAACCAGTGAAGCCTGAGGTCACAGCTGAGAAGTAGGTTTCAGAGACAAGTAATCCAGAAGGGAATATAAAAAAGTAGAAACAGGATGGTCAGAGTCTACTTCATCTCCATCTATAGATGACTGCTGCTTGGTGTCTGCATGTATCTACACAGGACCCAGAAGATTATAATACTTTCACAAGAACATAGCATCATAACTCTAAAGATAGAAGGAACTTCAGAGACCATCTCTCCTTACCTTCTCATTTGACAGATGAGAACACTGAGGATCAGGGTGGTTCACTGACTAGCCAAAGTCACAAGGTAGTAAGGATTAGAGATGGCATTTGAACCCAGGTCTTTATGGCTCCAGAATGTAAGCTCCTTTAGGGCAGGGGCCACCTCAATTTTGTCTTTGTATGCTTAGTGTCTAGCACAATGATGGGCACATGGGTGATTAATAAATGCTTGTTGACTGATTAGATTATATGTTGATTCCATAAAAGTTAATCTTGACATTCTCATCTCTAACACCAAACCAGTTTCCTTATCTTTACCCTGATTGGTCAATGTAATTCTCAGGTCACAAAATTTTCATGCTTCTAATTCTACTACAGTTCCATCCTCCATTAGTACATTTCTCCTATTAGCATTTATTTCCAAAATGGAAAGCATCAACCAGAATATCCTAAGGAATATTGCCTATTTCAGGGGGCATGAGGTAGAAGTCAAATTAACAGACATGTAATTTACTTCTACACATTTCAGCGAAAAACTACAACAGGACTTCTTGCTCTATATTTGTCTTCTCAAAAAAAAAAAAAAAAGAATACGATCAGTTTTATTGATAAGTGCTGAAATAAGGAGGAATATCTTGGCACTGACCAAATGTGTATGTACTGTCATAGGAAGTGAGCTGAAATGTGAAAAAGGAATGGAGTGTCCCTCGGTGGTCTTCACGCTGCCATAGATAATTACCTGCTGCCATACTTCCTTTAAGGCGGTCTCTGAACTTTTTTGTCTCAATTGGCTAAAGGAACCTGGGCACTTAATCAGAAATGGAATGGAGGTATATTCTTTGAAGTCTATTATTTCTCTTTTAAAAGGCTTCAATCAGTTGAATAACCCATATTTATATTCCCCTAAAACATAAAAGGCAAACACAATTTGTTTCTTTTGATCAAGAATGGATTTCAGGATTTTAAGTGTTTTCTGTGCCTAATCTGAGCTGTAACTGAACAAATTAGGAAGTACCGTTTTGCTGCTGTATAAAAATACTATATATTATCTCACCCACTGGTGAAGGACTTGGCATTTAAGGCCCATTAGGCACACTTGTAAGAGAGTTATCAGAGTCCAATGCATTTGCTCCCTCCTTGCCACTCAAACCTGGAGACTTCCGAGCACACTGATTTTCAACCCTTGAAGCTCATTTCTAAAACGCAGTAAGTTTGGCATGAGAGTGGCCTTCCAACATTCCTTTTTAGGCAAACATACTGGAGTGGTTTTCCATTTCCTTCTCCAAGAAGAGAAAAAAAAGTCTCTGCCCTCAGGGAGCTCACAGTCTAATGTGAGATACCACATGCAAATAACCAGCCAAATCGTTGTCCTGTGTGCTCAACAGACAACTTTCTCTCTTCAAGGCTTCTACACCTACTGTTTCCATGAGGGTCATAGCCCTAGGTGTTGTTTGTTATTTGTTTGACTATTATTGTTCCCGTTTTGTAATGCCATCTTGCTCCATTCCATGTGGTCACAAATCTAGCAGAAATATCCATCACTCCTTTACCTTCTTGCTGGGAAAATACTTTCCTGGCTGTTTTATTGAAAGGATGGTGAAGAGCAGCCCTCTTCAGCTTTTGCCACCTCTCCAGGGCTTTGGTCAAAACTGGGATGGAAGTGGACCATGCCTGTGCTATGTACTTTATGTTGTATATTAATAGCATGGTTAAATGATATATACATATATAAACATATATGTATACACACATATATAATATCTTCTTATGAGACCAATACATTCTAAAAAGGAAAGACCACATCTGATAGGGATAAGGGTGTGATGGGAATCAGATGTTTCATGGAGGAGCCTGGTCCAACGCCATGAGTGAGTACAAGAGCAAACTCTCTCTGAGGTCCACTGAAGCACATAAACCAATAAACAACTTCATTTTTGTTCCTTTTCAGGAGTCCTAAGGGTAAAAATCATCCCAGCATCTATTATGGAAGTCACCTTGGCACAAAGACAGATAAAGTGAGTGGAGTAGGCTCTGGTACTACAAAGGCACAAGCACCATTATTATTCCTGTTTTGGCCCAGGCAAGCCAGAATACATACGGAAAGTTGTACACCTTTTGTCTTAAGAATAATAATTATTTATGTACAACGTTTGATTTTCATAATACCTCTGTGAAGTGGCTACCAAAGGAATTATTATTCATATTTTACAGATGAAAGAACTGAAGTCCAGAGAGATAGGCTGTCTTATACTCATGGTGACAAAGCTGGGAAGTGGAATTCAAACCCAGGCCTTCTCTGATTACAAATCTTTCTACTACAGCATGTTGCCTCACTCTATTCTTAAGACTAAAAATACTCAATCCTGTAAGCTTCCAACCAATGACTTAGTTCCTATTCATTTTTTTTTCCTGTAAGACAAAATGCTAGGGACTAAATGGTTAGGCTAACACTCACTGTCACATCAGCAGGCCACTCTGGGTTCCAGAGGCAATAACGCTCAAAGTTCTGCTTTCCAGTAAGGGAAATGCAGCAAAGGCAAAGAATTACATGGCCTAAATGCTCAACTCCCGGTTCCCAATTACGTTAGCATCATGCCTACCTCCCTTGAAATCTGACAATTCTCCTTTCCCAGGAAAATGAGGAACAAGAAGTATTGATTCTTTTCTCTTTCCCCTTCCCCACCATTTGTCTTCCCTTTAGTCACTTTAAAATATGTTACCTCAATGCTACAGAGGAGAGCAACAAAATGATGGCACGAGAGATTCTGTTCAAGAAAGAGTGATAGGGAGACAACGAAGTCCTAGAGAAATATGTTTCGGTAAAAGTATACTCAAAGATTGAAGAAAAGTACAGCTGGATCTGTATTCTATAGACTTAGCCAAAAAAAAAAAACCAAACAAGTTGTAAAGAACTTTGTATTTTGGAAAAGCCTTTCAGAGAAAATATGATATAAAAATTGAGTAAAGTCAGGGACTCTACCTTATCCACTGCATACTTCTCCTAGGATATGATATTTAACTATATACATATATATAATATATTTATATTATATATGTGTGTATACATATATGTTTATATATGTATATATCATTTAACCATGCTATTAATATACAACATAAAGTACATAGCACAGGCATGGTCCACTTCCATCCCAGTTTTGACCAAAGCCCTGGAGAGGTGGCAAAAGCTGAAGAGGGCTGCTCTTCACCATCCTTTCAATAAAACAGCCAGGAAAGTATTTTCCCAGCAAGAAGGTAAAGGAGTGATGGATATTTCTGCTAGATTTGTGACCACATGGAATGGAGCAAGATGGCATTACAAAACGGGAACAATAATAGTCAAACAAATAACAAACAACACCTAGGGCTATGACCCTCATGGAAACAGTAGGTGTAGAAGCCTTGAAGAGAGAAAGTTGTCTACTGAGCACACAGGAGAAAAGCTAGAAAACTGATATTCCTGGAAACAAACTTAAACCTTCACGAAAGTCTTCTAGGTACAAGATGTCTTCAGGATAACACTCTGATTACAGAAAGAGCCTAAGTCCCCAACAGAACCATGAGGAGGAATAGATTTCCCAAGCTAGGGAAAAGTGGAAGAACATGCTCTTCACAGGGGAAAGTGATTGATATTGACTTTGAATGCTTTTTGATTCATTTTGTGGCAGGTAGGTGGTACAGTGGATAGAGTACCAAGTCTGGAGTCAGGAAGACCTGAGTTCAATGTGACCTCAGACATTTACTATCTGTGTGACCCAGGGCAAGCTACTTACCCTCTATTTGCCTCAATTTCCTCATCTGTAAAATGGGGGTAATAATAGCACCTACCTTGCGGGGTTACTGTGAGGATCAAATGAAATTGGTTGTTGTGAGGATTAAATAATAAAGTGCTTAGCACAGTCCCTGGAACATAGCTATCACCACCACCATCATCATTATTGTCCCAATTAAATGTTTTACTGTTTCCAGGCTTTTCAGTACCTGAGTCTGTTAGTATGGTGAGCAATGGAATGCTTAGTCCTGAATTAACTTCGGAAGTTTTCAATTTTTAAAGAAAGTGAGGCAAGTGAACCAGAGAGGAAATTACAATTAAAAGTCCCAATGCTTTGAATGAACCTGAGTCAATGAGGATCCACAGCAGGAGGGGCACAGAAGGCAATATAGGTCCCTAGGCCAGCCAACAAGAGTTTGTTTCATTCAAAACTTAAGTAATTTTTTGTTGACGACATTATGTCTTGGGTTTCCTAAGATAGTCACAATTTCAAATACAGAACCACTGGATTCAGAGCTGAAAGGCACCTTTGCATAACCTTGCTTTGGTCATGCATCTGCCTAGGAGTTCCTGGCCTCTCTAGGCACCCCTTTCCCCATGCTCCAAGCTACTCTCTTCAGCTACAGCACTTTCCATTGTCCTCCCACCCCCAATACCCCCCATTCTCCTTTACTGCTCCCTCTTATTGCATATAGCTCTCTACTTATACTCACTAAGACTCAGCTTCTCTCCTGATGACACAGCTTCCCTGAGCACCATTTCCAGAACTGGCTGGACTTATGTGCATACCCCTGACTCACTGGTCCAAGCTGTCCCTTGACCACCACCACTCAGCAACCTCTTTTCCTTTGAGGTTCTTTTTTAATATATATTTATCACCTAATCAAGATTCTGGTGGCTGCTGTCTTATGAACTTCTGGTCACCATTCTTCCTTCCTTCCTCAAAGAGTTCAGTCTCTGGTTCAGTCTTTCCTTCCCAACTTCTGTCCTCATACTAGGAGACTTCAACACACATACTGATATTCCTTCAAAGATCCTAACCTTGTTTCCTCAACTTACTCGTTTCTCATAGCCTACTCTTCTTCCTCACCACAGGTCCATACAGAGATTACTGACATACCCTTGAGTTTGCTATCACCCACAAATGTCCCAGTGAGCTCTTTCATAGTCAAATCTAATGCTCTTTCTCTTTCTTCCTGACCTCTCAGCAGCCTCTGATACCACTGATCACCCTCTTCTCCTGGATACTCGCTTCTGTCTAGGTTTTCATTATACGGCTGTCCTCTGACTCTCCTCCTACTTATCTGACTGCTCCTTCCCAGTCTCCTTTGCTGGATCTTCATCTTGGTCACATCCTTTAACCATGAATATCCCACCTCTATACAATTTTTCTTGGTAATCTCATCAGGTCCTATAGATTCAATTATCACCTTCAGGCAGATGGTTATCACATCTATTTATCCAACACTAATCCTCTTGGGGGTAAGATACTATGGTGGGGGAGAAAGAAATGGATTAGCAAGGGCTTCATGTAGGAAGTGGTACTTAAAATAAGTTTTGAAGGAAATTAAGAATTCTAAGAGTCAGAAGAAGTAGATTCCAGACAGCTTATGCACCAAGATGGGAGACAGTGTCAGGTATGAGGAGCAGTATAATGTTTTAGAGTGTGTTTAAGAGAGCAATATATAATGTCAGTTGGAAAGGTAGTCTGGGGACAGGTAAAGGCTTTAAAATATCACATGCTACATCTGTATTAGCAAAGGCACTTCTATACATTTGCAGCTGGCTAAGACAACAAACTCCTCCATACCTCTTAACTGTTAGAGAAAACAAGAGGCTGCTTCATTGCCTTGACATTCTGAACTGGGGAACAGAGTAGTTGTTTGTGTATGTATAGACTCTTGGTAAGATATTGGCTGCCAGTATTTGTGACATTGACAAATCCGCTTAAGATTTTGCTCTAAAATTATTATGCCTTATAGAATGCTTTATAGAACAATTTTGCAAGTCAAGCCAAATAAAGCCAACACGCATTTATTAAATGCCTACTGTGTTCCAGACACTGTGCTAAGCTCAGAGAATACAAAGAAAGATAAAAATAGTCCCTTCAAGGACTCTGCCCTCAAGGAGTTTCCAATTCAATGAAAAATTGTATGCTAAAGATATATCCTTAAAAGATGCATACTAATCAAAATCTTAATATGTACTCTGGAAGGTGCCCTTTAAAGAATCTGATGGTGAATCCTTTAAATAGAAGCACCTCTTTGTAATTTATCTACTTTGTAAACTCGGATTTTCATTTAGAGGGTTTACTTAATGCAAAACAAATCCACATTTTAGGAAAGAAATATAATTCTCTCATTGTCCAAATTTAAAGAAAAAGACATTAAAAATCACATCCCAAGCAATTACCCCATTTAAGAGCAATTACCTGAAATAATTGCCCTGAAGAGAATGAAAATACCACCACATTCTTTCTTCCTTGGAAGAAAAAATTCTATATGAACAGAAAAGTGTTTCATGGCTGAATTACTTCATATCTGCCTGTTGTAAGACATGCAAAAACAAGACGTAATACACTTACTACAATATGTACTTACAAGTTGTAGCTGGCAACAATTCTGGCCAGCTTCCCTATGTTAGCTCCAAAACACGTGCATGGTCCGTTTTTCTCCAAGCCAGAAACTCTGAATGGTGCAATCAAATCATTCTTTTGCACTTTCCACAAAGACTGAGTCATCTAACAAACCATGGAAAATTTGACTTTATCTTGAGCCTGATATCTACAAGGTAGTGATCTAGCCAAGAACTGTGCCTTTTGGTTTTTGAAAATGCTCAGTACAATTTTCAGTCAAAATTAGAAAGCAAAGAATCTCGTTTGAGAATAAATGTCAATCAATTTCATTATCTTCAGGGAACATTTACTGGTTTATATTCCTCTCCTCTCCCTGCAGCTCCTTACAAGGCTTTTTATTTTGTTGTCTTATTAATAAATCGTTTTCTTGAAAATGAATAAATGATTTAATATGCAAAGAAGTAGTAGGTAAGCAAACGATCCATTAGAGACCTTAAGTGTGCTCTCCTTCTGTCCCCTGAAATTACTTTCTAGATATTTTGTATTTAATTATTTGTGTTCCTGTTCTTTTCCACCCACTCCCCCCACTGTCCTGTCCAGTAAAATGTACACTCCTTATGGTGGGTGGGGTGTTTAGTTTTTGTAGTTCCATACCTCACCCAGTACAAAGCCTTACATATCATAGAGACTTAATAAATGGCTCTTGTTAAATTGAATCAAATCTGTGATTGATAGTAGTCTGACTTTAATAGATATTCCACTGGATAAGACGGCAGTTAGGTGGCACAGCAGATGGAATGCTGGGCGTGGAGTCAGGAAGACTTATCTTCCTGAGTTTAAATCTGGCCTCTGACACTTACTTGAATACAACTGATGTTGAGGAAACTTGTTTTCTGTAATGGAACCTTTTATCTCTTTCTAGAAAAGGCTCAAATGGAAACCCTTTAGCAACCTTTTTTGTCATCTCTAGTCAAGTTAAAAAAAAAGAGATTAGCTCATTATTATAATCAGTCAGAAGGCAATTAATCAACAAGCCTTTATTAAATGCTTACTATGCATGAGACACTGGGCTAAGCATTAGGGGTACAAAAAAAAAAAAGGCAAAAACTAGTCCAAGCACTCAAGATGCTCATATTCTATCTAATAAAGGAAACAAGGCGTGAGCAGCTATGGCCAAACAAGACGCATTCAGGGTAAAGTGGAGGCAGTCTCAGAGGAAGGCACTAACACAATCTTCTTTCTTTAATTCCAAGAGGACCTTTACCAAGACTGCAAAATTAATATCTCTATAATTAGCTCATTCCTTTAAAAACAAATCAACCTTTCAAACATTGCCTTTCCTTCTCTTTACTTCAACCTCTTCTTTTCAACTGAGATGACAAAATAGGGATGACAAAATAGGTAACTAAAGGGTTCCCATTTGAGCCTCTTCTAAAAAGAGATAAAAAGTTCCATCATAAAGAAGAACCAATTTTCTCATCAATTTGTATTCAAGACATGAAAGTTAAGTTCATATTATCCCCCTCATGTCCCAGGTCTTTCTGGTAATCCAACATGTTCTTTGACTACAGAGCACTGCATATGAACTTAAACACTCTGCTACTAGATACCTGTATGACTTCAAGTAAGTCACTTAACTTCTGGGACTTTCAGTTTTGCCCTTTTTAAAATGAGAGTTGGATGAGATGACAGCTATACTCTCTACCAGCTTTAAAACATAAAACAGAATACTATTGTACTATAAGAAATGATGAACAGGCTGACTTCAGAAAAACCTGGAAAGACTTGTATGGTCTGATGCTGAGTGAAGTGAGCAGAACCAAGAGAACGTTGTACACAATAACAGCCACGTTCTGTGATGACTAATATTAATAAACTCAACCCTTCCTGGCAATACAAGGATCCAAGACATCTCCAGAGGCCTTGTGATAGAAAATGCTATCCATATCCAAAGAAAGAACTATGGAAGTCAAATTGTGATTGTTTTTTTCTCTTCTGTTGAGTTTTGTTTCCTCTTTCTGATGGTTTCTCCTATTGGTTTTAATTTTTACTTACAACATCACTAATGTGAAAATATGTTTAATATGAATGTAAATGTATAGCCTATATCAGATTGTGCGCCATCGTGGGGAGGGTGGTATGGAGGAAGGGGGAGAAAAATTTTGAACTCAAAAAAAAAAAACAACATAAAACTATTCCATAATAAATTCAAAATGGATATGAGACCTTAAAGATCATGCCATAAAATAATTAGAAGAGAAATGCATCAGATACCTTTCACATCTATAGGTAGGAGATGTATTCTTTTCTTTTCAATTTTTAATATTTATTTTAGCATCCTTTTTCAAAATTTAATGTATTCATAACCAAACAAGAGATATGGGCAATTATAAAAGATAAGATAGATAATTCGATTTCATGGTATTGAAAACTATCTGCACAAATAAAATTAATTCAGATATTAATTAACAAAGCAAAATTAATGATAAGAAGGGAAGTAATCAAATGGGGAAAAATCTCTGTATCAAATTATTCAGATAATATATATGTAATATATATAACATATATAGATGAGATAAATAGTTGTTTGATCTGAAGATTAAATGAGATAATATTTGTAAAATACTTAGCACAGTGCTTGTCACATGGTAGGCACTTAATAAATGTTTATCATCTCCCCTCCACATCCAACAGATGAGAACAAAAGCCATTCCTTAGCAGGTAAGTAGTCAAAGGATGTGAGCAAAGGAAAGTTCTCAAAAGAACTGCAAACTACTAATAACACTATGGAAGAATGCTACAAATCAAATAATAGAAATGCAAATAAAATAACCGTGAGGTTTCACCACACATACTACAAAGTGGCAAAGATGATAAAACATGGAAATAGTCAATCTTGGGGGTGTAGAAAGATAGACACAACAGTGCATTCAAAAAACAATCCAGGAATTATGACAATAAAATAACCAAAATGTCCACACCCTATGATCCAGAGATTCCATTAGTAGGCATATACCCAAGGAGACAGAAAAGAAGAGAGTCCCATATACACCAAAATACTTACAGCAGCATTTTTTATAGTAGTAAAAACTGGAAGCAAAGTAGGTGATCATTGATTAGAGAATTGCTAAACAAATTGTGGCACATAAATATAATGGAATATTACTGGGCTGTAAGAAATAAATATGATAGATACAGAAACACATATAGAGAAAGACTTATGTGAATTGATGCCAAATAAAGCAAGGAGAAACAAGAAAAGAATATACACAATGACTATAGCAATGTCAATGGAAAAAGCAGCTACAAATCAATCAAAATGGAACGTCACAAAATTACAAAGAACAAACATGGCTCCAAAAAGAAATATAAGAAGACATCCCACCCCACTCTTCTCAGAGGTGGAAGGTGCCTAAATGTGCAGCTATATACATGTATGTGTGTGTATGTGTTTCCCAATTTTTTTGATGTATCGATCAGTTTTGTTAATTTTTCCTCTTTTTCTTTAAAAATATTATTTGTTATACAGTATGGCTCTCTGGGAACGGAAGGGAAAGGGATAATGGCAAAATTTGTTGGTGACATAAAAAAATAAAATTCATTTTTAAAAAGTATAAGATATTTAATCATCAACAAATACAAACATTTCAATATATGGAGAATAAGAAGAGAATTGTATATAATATTGTGGACTTCTGTTATATGCAATTTATAACACATATGATAAACTGAATGTAGTGAAAAATTGTCCTGTGTATCCCTTTCTTAATTTGTTTTCTTACGTGCATTTTAAAATATTTTATGTATGTGCTTTACAATTTTTTTACATCTCTATCACTACCGACTAATTCATCCCCCTCTGCGTGCCAAAGGAGCCCTCCTTTGGAACAAATAAGTAATTTCAAACTAAATGAATCAACCCATTGGCCATGTCTGAAAACGTATGTCTCACTTTGCACCTGTAGTCCGTCACTTCTTTGTCAAGAGATAGATGGCATGGCACAAATCTTGAAGTCATGTTTAGTCACTACTTTGATCAGAGTTCTGAAGTTGTTAATCTTTACATAACTATAGCGCAGTGGACAGAGTGCCAGGCCTGGAATCAGGAAGACTCATCATCCTGAGTTCAAATCTAGCCTCCGACACTTACTAGCTCTGTGACCTTGGACAAGTCATTTAATCCTGTTTGCCTCATAAAATGAGCTGGAGAAGGAAATGGTAAACCACTCCCGTATCCTTGCCAAGAAAACCCGAAATGGGGTCATGAAGAGTCAGACATGATTGAAAAACGATTGAACAACATAATTGTGAGCATTATATAAACTGTTCTCTTAATTCAACTCATTTCACTGTATCAGTTAAGTTTCCCCAAGTTTTCCCCCCCAAAATCCACTTTATTCATCATTTCTTACTGCACAACAGGGGTAGATATAGGGAACTGGACCTTTCATTTCATTGATCTAAGGAATTCCCAAATGAGGAAACTCCCTTTATCAATGCAGGTCAGCACCTTCCCTACAACCTGGAGAGTTACCTGAAAAGTTTAGTGACTTGCCCAGGGATATACAATCATTATATCTCAGAGGTAGGATCCAAACCAGGATTTCACGGCTACAAGACTAGTTCTCGATACATTATGCCCTGCCACCTCTCTGCACAATAATATTCCATTATTCAAATGACAAAATACGTTTAGCTATTCCCCAGTCAATGGGTACCCACACTGTTTCCAGTTCTTTGCTATGGAACAAAGTGCTACTAGAAATATTTTTGCACTTATGGGTCTTTTCCCTCTGCCTTTGAAATTTTGGGAGTATATACCTCATAGTAGAATTGCCAGGTTAAAAAATCTGCAAAATTTAATGATGTTAGGGGTATAGCTCTAAATTGTTTTCCATAGTGGTTGAAACAATTCACAGCTCCATGGGATACTTCTCTCACTCTTTTTACTCTGGTAGATTTCACTCTGTTTTCCAAATGACGAGCTCTTTATAAACTTAAGCCATCTCTAGGAACTAACTTCTTGCCAAGAAAGAAGTGGGGAGGTGTGATGTTCGTTCTCCCAGTAAAGTTTAATCCAACTTGGCTGCAAACATGTCATTATACAAATACAGCCTCCATGGCTATCAGCTGTCAGAAACACATCTAAAAGCTTTTATGGCCTCAAACAACCAAGAGAAATACCCAGCAAATGAGAATGTAAAACCAGTTTGCTATAGAGCAAACGGACATAGCACCATTTAACCTACCATAAAAAAATCTCAGTCAATGTATCATATCATATATCTTAATCTGGGCCATTAACACTATAACGTATATTTTTCATTTCAAAGATGGTAAAAGGTAGAAATGTAGGCAGTACTTTTTTCTGACTATTTTGGTTCAGTACAGCTCACCTTAAGGTTACCGTAAAGTGTTTTCATAGTTGGATTTTTCAAGACAATATAAATTCAGCCTACAGCAATAATTAAAGATGGATAAAACATACTACATTAAAAAAAGTATAAAGGCAGCTGTTTTTCCTCACCATACAGCCTGTAGTAACTTTACAACTACAATAAATCCTTGCTAATAAATATTTCTCTGTGATGATTAACATAAAAACATCAGCTACATATTATAGAAACAAGAGAATGAGTCTTTTTAAAGAAGAAAAATATTACCAGACACTGTAGACAAGTATGAAGGACAGGATAAATATGCTTAAGTAATAGTTGTCCCTTCTTCTAATAATAACTCAAACTCAAGAAAACAAAAACTAGGTGTGAGTGTGGTTTCTGAAATCCACTTGACATAAAACATTTCTGATATCACAGTTAATACTGTTAATGTTTTGGGCCCAAGCAAGAGGGTAAAGAAAAAACACTCCATCAATCTTCTTCCAGATTAAGTATATTAGCATTTATGATTAAAAGAAACAAAAGTGTACAAAATATGCTTATTTACTAAATGTTTTTATCTACAGTGATATGAAATTTTGATTTGATATAGTATATAATTAAGGTTATGAAAAGAATCATCCCCTTTGACCCAATTATTCTATTCTTGATAATATTCCCTGGAAATTACAAACAAAAAAGAGCTAACTACTCCAAAATTCTCATGATGGTATTCTCTGTCATGACAAAAAACTGGGGGCAACCTAAATGAACAACAATAGGGGGAATGAATGATTAAATGATACACTGATGCATTGGCTGGGATATGAGTCAAATTTAAATGGGTGTCCATTTCTGACCAATCTCATTCTCACTGAGCTGAGTAGCTAGGAGACAGGATCTTAAACATTTATAATCTATTTAAATTAGTAGCAGGGGAATTCTAAACTGTACTCTACCCTATCTTAGGCCATCCCTCAGGAAAAAAAAAAAAGGAAGGAAGGAACAAAGGAAGGGAGAGTATGAGAGAGGAAGAGAGTGAGGGAGGAAGACAGGAAGGAAGGAAGGAAAGAAGGAAGGTAAGAAAAGAAAGAAGGAAAGATAGAAAGAAAAAAAGTTTGCCTACTATTATTATTTAAGCAATGAAGCCAACGTTGAGGTTACAGTGACTGAAGCCTGAAATCCATGCATTGTTGAACATCAGAGCTGAGAACTTAGAAATCATATAATCTAACTACCTCATTTTATAGAAAGGAAAACTAAGGCCCAAAACAACTGCCTTAGGAACATACAACTAGTTGTGAAAGACCTAGCACTAGAACCCAGGTCTCCTAACTATTGTTATTCTGGCTGCTCTCAAAAATTGTGGGATAAGAGCAACAGTTAGACTCAGAGAAATTAGTACCCCCTCAAAGGGCTAAGATTTTCTTCTCAGTCATGATCAAGCCTTTGCGGAAAAACTACAAGTTGTCTTTGTGCCCAAAATAGACTTAACTATTTTGTTTTCAGACAAGAGTCTGTAGATGAGACAACTGCCCATGGATTATACCTTGGCATTCAAAGTTAATGGTTATGTGGGCACTGATGAAAATCAGTATGTTCATAAACAAAGGTCAGGGAGAATGAGTAGCTTCAAAGTTTGCCTTGGCTCCACCACTGACTCATGAAGACACGGGAACAACCAAGAACACAGGCTATCCAGAGTAGGGTACAATTATGATGAAAGACAGGTCTCAAATTGTTTAAATGTCTACTTGTTTGCCCTATTCTTTTTTTTCCCCTTTTTCACTAGCCATGAGCACTAGGACTCAGGCAGCCTAAGGTAGTATAAATTAGTGGAGAAGACAGTCCCAAAAACTAATCACATTCACAGGCAGAGACAGAGCTGAGGCTTCCAGTCATCATCTTAGCCTTTCCAGGGATTCAGAGGAGCACTAAAGTGCTAAAACAACCTTGGAGGGAATCTCTCTGGATGTATTCGCTTCCAAGTGGTTCTGTAAGTGATGTTACAGAATCATGGAGCTGGAAGGACCTTCAGAAGCCACCAAATCCAACACATGCACAAGCAAGAGTTCCTTTATAAGAACCCCAGTAAGCAGTCAGTCGTCTTGTCTTTGCAGGGTGACCCCTAGTGAGGGGTAACTCACTATCTCCCAAGGAAGGATATTCCATTTTCAGAAAGCTCTTATTACAGAAAATTGATTTTCCTTCAGCTTCCATCCAGTGATTCAAGTTCTGCCATAAAGGGGCAAATGGAACATTTCTAATTTCTCTTCCGTATGGCCCTTCAAACACTTGAAAACAGTTATCAACATCCCCATGACAAACCCAACTACATCATGGTCAGGAATGGCATCATGAATATAATGGAAAAAATACTGGACTTGGAGTGAAGAGATACCTAAGTCTGAATATTGCCTTGGATATTTACTAGCTGTGGGTCATAAGTAAATCACTTAGCCTGTCTGAATCTCGGTAAAACTCAATCAATCAGCCCTCCCTCACTCCAATCAAAGTCAATTGCAAGTCACGTCATCATCTCCCTGATGTCACAGTCCTCTTTGAGAATCCAGAACAAAAACCACACACAACAAAACTCAACTGTAAATCTAGTATAATAACAGCACCTACTGTTGGAGGGTTGGTGTGAGGTTCAAATGAAATAATGTATGTAGAGTGTTTTGCAAACAAAGCAACAGATAAATGTCAACTGCTATTGCTATTATTATCTCAAGGTTCTTCATCATCCGTAGTCAGCCTTCTCTGAATGTCCTCCAATTTATCAATATCCTTCCTCAAATGCAGTATAAAATTTAAAGAAAAAAAAATAAAATAAAATGCAGTACCTAAAATTGAACAGGTGAGGTCTGAGCAGAGCAGAATGCAGTGAGGCTATTGCATACCTCATTTTGGAGACTACACATCTCTTAATTAGAAAATCTAAGATGAAGCTAGCTCTTTCGGTCACCCCATCACATTGTTAACTCATCTTGGGCTTGCAGCTAGTGCACTAAAACCTACAAATCTTCTGATATAAATTGCTCTTCAGCCACACCTCCTCCAATTTTGACCTGGAAGACCGACTTTTATTTTTTCTCTTAATCTTACTAAAACACTGACCCAAACGGTCCTCAGACGGTGTGTGACTGGGACCTCAGGCTAGACTGATCATAAAAGGATGAGGACTTGTGATAACAGGACTGGAAAAGAGGGACGGAGATGATTTAGAGGTGGAATATCTTCTAGATATCTCCTTCTCTGTAATGATGGAGCTAGTGCAAGCCTAGTCCAGTTGTTCATATGAGTTTAGTCCAGATCCCAGGGACCTAGACTTCTGTCTTGGGATCTACCACCATAGCAAGCTACCCAGTGTTTGTTTTTTATTTAAATATTTTATTTTCCCCCAATTACATGTAAAAAACAATTTTTAACATTTGTTTTTTTAAAAAATTTGAGTTCCAAATTTTCTCCCTCTCTCCCTTTCTTCCACCTTCATTGAGAAGGCACACAATTTTATATAGATTATACATGTGCAATCATGCAAAACATATTTCCCTATTGGTTATATTGTAAAACAAAATATAAACCAAAAAACAAACAAACAAACAAAAAAACACCAACCTATTAAAAAAATAGTGAAAAACAGTATGCTTTGATCTGTATTCAGACTCCATCAGTTCTTCTCTGGAGATGAAAGCATTTTTTTATCATAAGTCTTTCTGAGCTATCTTGGATCATTGTATTGCTGAGAATAGCTGTCACTCACAGTTGATCATAGCACAATATTGCTATTACTGAATATAATGTTCTCCTGGTTCTGCTTACTTTTCACTTTGCACCAGTTCATCTAAGTCTTTTCAAGTTTTTTTTTAAATCATCCTGCTTGTCATTTCTTATAATACAATAGTATTACACCACAATCATATACCACAACTTGTTCAGCCATTCCCCAATTGATGGGCATCCCTTCAATTTGCAATTCTTTGCCACCACAAAAAAAGCTGCTATAAATATTTTTGTACATGTGGGTCCTTTTCTTTTTCCTTTTTTTTTTTAAATCTTTTTGGCATACAGACCGAGTGTAGTGGTATTGCTAGATCAAAAGGTATGCATAGTTTCACAGCCCTTTGGGCATAAGAGTATTTTAGTGTCCCAATTTTCCTACATCCCTTCCAACATTTGTTATTTTCCTTTTCTGTCACACGAACCAAGCTGATAGGTGTGAGGTGGTACCTCATAGTTGTTTTAATTTGCATTTCTCTAATCAATAGGGATTTAGAGCATTTTTTCATATAGCTTTCTTCATCTAAAAACTGCATGTTCATATCTTTTGCCCATTTATCAACTGGGGAATGACTTGTATTCTTATAAATTTGACACAGTTCTCTACATATTTGAGAAATGAGACCTTTATCAGAGAAACTTGTTTAAAATTTTTTTTCAGTTATGATTATTGTGTATCTTCCTCCTTCCCATTTTTCCCCTTTTTATACTTCTTTCTCCTTTCACCTTGTCCCTCCTCAAAAAGTGTTTTGTTTCTGACCGTTGCCTCCCCCAATTCACTCTCCCTTCTATCAGTCCTTTCCCACTTCTCTTATCCCTTTTCCCTCCTACTTTCCTGTTGGGGAAGATGGCTTTCTATACGCAACTGAGTGTGTATGTCTTTCCCTCTTCAAGCCAATTCTGATGAGAGTAAAGTTCAAGCATTGTGTGCCCCCCCCAATCTTCCCTTGCACTAGAAAAGCTCTATCATGCCTCTTTTACGTGAGATAATTTACCCCATTCTACCTCTCCCTTCCTCCTCCTTCCTCCGTGTCTGAAGAGGGAACACTACACCAACTTCAACCTCTAACACCACAAGACTCTGAAATCCAGACGCAAAAAGTAGCAAGTATATACAGCTAGCAAATTTAAATCTCCTGGTCCCCTAATTCCAGAAATCCAGATTTGCAATCTACTGAAACAAAAGCTCCCTTCCACTACTAGTTCTCCCCACACTCCTGTCTCCATTCAAATTAGTCCTAAAATGCCCTAGTCCCTTTCCTCCTCTGACATCCCCTTCCACTGAGGCCTCTAAAATCCCATTCTGTTGTTAATAAACTTCCCTGAACACTTCTCTTTTTCACACACTTTCCATCTTTCATGAGCATGCAAAAATCTGGCTTTCTCCATAAGACCGAATATCTTTAACCCCCCCATCTCAGTTCTGGCTAATCCTTCCCTCATGTCATTGACACTTTGGACCAAAAGAAGTGAGTATCCTGCACATTAACTTCTCCTTCCAGAACTTTGCTTTGCAGGGGGCAGCTAGGTGGCACAATAGGCACAGTACTGGCCCTGGAGTCAGAAGGACCTGAGTTCAAATGCAGCCTCCGACATTTAACACTTACTAGTTGCGTGACCCTGGGCAAGTCACTAAACCCCATTGCCTTGCAAAAAACAAACAAAAAATAAAATAGAATTTTGCTTTGCCATAATCATTCAGCAACTTCTCTTCCTCTGAAGCTCCCTCCATTCATCTATATGATCAGTTCCAAATCTCTGTCATTCTCCAGTCTTGAGGTCACATTTTCTGCTTTCTCTAGTTCAGTACCTAGCTCACAGTCTCCTTCTTCAGCCCCAACCCTGGCTTTATACTGGACATTCAACATACACAATGATGTTGCCTCAAATGTGATTGCTTCTTAGTTTAGCAACCTTTGAAAAACCCATGGTCTAAAACCTAACCCAACTTCAGACCCCGGAAGGGATGGTCACATTTTAGCTGTCACCATCACCCCAAACTGTGCCACCTCCATGATTCTGAAGTCTGAAATTCCCTTCTCTCCTCTTCCTATCCCCATGGCTTTAATATCTGTGTCATTCTTTTAAACCTATTCTTTTAAAACACACACACACACACACACACACACACACACACACACACAAACTTATTCTTTATCCTTAGATCAGTGTAACCTAGAGTCCCCACCAACCTACCCTGTTCTACCATTCTATCACCCTCTTCCTGGTATCACTTTCCTCTTGACCCTACAGTTGATCTGTTCAACTGCATTCTGCTCTCTGTTCCCTTCCTCGTCCCTTTGTCTTACCATCATCAACAATCTGCCAGATAACTATAACTATCTTCTCGCTCACATTCTCATGATTCTGAATGATATTGGAGGAATAAATCCCAAAGGGTCACTCAGGTCTACCACAGATTCACATAACCTAATTTCAGCTGGGCCCTCATGACGAGATGGTAAAACTGTTCTTCCTTCATTTATTCTCTTCTTTGCTTCTTTCAGTGGCTGCTCTTAAACTTCTCTTTTTTCTGCAAGTCCTCAATGACTCCTCTAACTCCATCTCTGTCAGAAGTTGTGGTTGCCTCCTGATTTACTAAGAAGATAGAGACCACATGCCATGATCATCTTTTCTCCCCTACTCCATACATCACAACTCCCCTACATCTTCACCTACAAGGACGTATGGAACTGAATAGTGTATGTATAGAAGAAATGTGCATATATGAAAGAGTCAGATGCCAACAATGATCTTCAATATTCAATGATGTCAGAAGGAGAGATTGTCTGAAAAGGCACAGAAACAAAATTTCCATTTGAATATTTGGGTTTTTTTCTTTTTTACTGGGAAGTGGGAGAAGAGAAAGGAAGTGACTTGTGGGACAAGGGGAGAAAGAGATTTAAAGAAAAAGCTTTTAAACAATAATAATCATAAAACCCCCAAAGTAATCTGGGATGATACAAACAATATCAAGTGTTATTTTATTTTTAAAACATGAACATCCCCCCCAAAAAAAGCCATGAATATTAGAAAATTATTTCAAAACTTCAATTGCTAATATTCCGATAAACTCAAGTAGCAATTTACCTGGAGAAGCAGCCTTTCAAAAGCCAGAAAGTTGTCCCACTTGGAAGACATGGGATGTTTCAAAGTTTGGACTGCAGCCAGCCCAAGCTGTAGGAGACCACAGTGACTCTCCAAGGCTTTGAAGTTTTTCTTGAAAAGCTGGATATAAGAGGTGAGCTGCCCAGGAGTAACTCGTCCTAGGGGAGAGAAAAAAAAAGTTTTCCCAGTGTACTCTTCCTTAGTAATCCAGTCAAAATTTTGAATGAGTTCGCAGTAAATTAAGAATATTTCCAGACATTGTTGTAAATAACATTTCATGGTCAATGTATAGAGATTTTCTCCATAGTGTAGCAATGTGATAGGCAGGTCAAACATACAATAGGAGGGAGAATCTTTGGTCAGAACCTCTATTCATGTATAAGACATTCATGGAACCCTGGAAAGGCTTGTATGAACTGATGCAGAGTAAAGTAGGGAGAACCAGAAGAACACAATACACAATGACAACAATAACATAAAAAAATGACAACATGGCAAGCGACCTTGGAATAGATGCAAGGACCCACATTTAATCTAGAGGTCAGATGACTATGGATGCCCAGAGTGACAGACTTGAACAGGCATACCTGTTACATTGGTCAGTTTTGCTTCATTCTTCTTTGCTAGAAAAGAAGTTTAGGGATTTGAGTGGCAAGGCATGGTGGGACACAATTGCAATATAAACAGCACAAAAGCATAAACATTTCTTTAAAAGAACTGTTCCTGTGAGACCAAAAAACATTTTGATAATGAAAGGAAAGAGTTTCATTTTGGAACAAGATTTCACATTTACAGTTGCACTTTGGGGTTCACAAAGGACTTTCCTTAAAACAAATCTATGGTACAACTATGGATTTATTTTCCTCATTTTGCAGGTGAGGAAACTGAGGTCCAGAGAGGTGAAGTGATTTACCCTTGGTCAGGCAACTAGAAAGTGGCAGAACTAGAACTGAAACCTAGGTTTTCTAGCTTAAAGTCAGAAGTCTGATTCCAGAATTTTAACTATACTTCTTCCTTGGCAGTAAGTGGTTAACAGGTCTGGAATGTTGAAAGATTTCATTGGAAAGGGAGAACAAGAAATGAGGAATCACCAGAAGTGCATCAGCACCGATGACATATCACATTTGGAGCAACAATCATCTACTTAATATTTATTAAAGATCCTACAATGTACTGGACATTGTACAGAAAAGCTCTATATAGTGTTTATTCCTTTCTTGACTCCAACTCCATCTAAAACCATCTGCTTATAACATTCCAGAGGCCTGAGATAGCTTCCCCCTCTCTCCATCTGCCAAACTACATTCTTTAAGCTGCAACTGGCCAGAAATTACATTTTTTATAAAATCTTGAGTCATTTAACCTCTTTGAGACTCGGTGTTCTCATCTGTAAAATTGAAAGAGTTGGATTAGATATGACCTTCCAACTCTAAATCTACAATCCCTTCATCTTAATCTAGAATAAAGAAGGCAATCAACTCACACCTAGATAAAGGTAATCAGTGAATCTTTCTCACACACATATACAGGCAGAATTTATTACTCCTTGAAAAGCGTTATGGCATAGTTAATAAGGAGACAGCCTTGGAGTCAGGATGGATGATCTAGGTTCAAGACCTACCCACAAAACATATTAACTATGCAACCAAAAGCAGGTCATTTAACTTCTTATTGCACCCAGGGAAGTCTTTTAAAGATCCAAGTTTGAGACAATTTTCTGATCTTTATCAGTGCAGGGAGTTTCTATGTCAGGAATTCCCTACATGAGTGCAAGAATAACTTTAGTCCATAAGTAAGTAAAAATACATAAATGAAGAGTTCTTTTAAAGAAACTGGTAATGCCTTGAAGTTTTGTATCCCAATTATTTCTCAATATACCTTGTCCACAAACACCTTTATCTTTCCTTACAGAAAAGAAAAAAGTTAAGCAATTTTACAAACATGGAAACTAGGCTCAGAAAGGTTAAGGAATTTGCCTAATGTCATTAAATAGCAGAGCTGGTCCCTATTAAGATGACTCCCAGCCCTATTCTCTCTTCTTCTTGAGCTTTAGTCCTTGTATCACCCGGCATCTCTTCAAAATTTTCAGCTGGATGGCCAATAGGCATATCAAACTCAACATGTTCCCAAAGACAGCTTACTAGCTTTTCCAGAAAAGTCTATCCCATTCCTAATTTGCCCATTTCTGCCCACATTAGCACCATCCTATCAGTTATCCAAGTTCACAACCTAGGAGTCATCCTCTATTCCACACTCTCCCTCATTCCCCACATTAGTTGCTTTTTGTTGTTCAGTCATAGCCAATTCTTCGTGACCCCACGAACCATAGCACACCAAGCCCTTCTATCCTTCCCCATCCCTCAAAGTCTGTCCAAGGTCATGTTTGTTCTTTCCATGACATGTTATTTCCATTTCCATGATGTTCTGCCATCCCCTCTTCCCTTTGCTTTAAATCTTTCCCAACATCAGGGTCTTTTCCAATGAGCCCTATCTTCTCATTATGTGGCCAAAGTATTCAAGCTTCAGCATTTAGCCTTCCAGTGAACAGTCTGAATTAAGCTCTTTTAAGTACTGACTGATTCGATCTCCTTGCTGTCCAAGGCTCTCTCAAAAGTCTTCTCCAGCACTACCTCTGCACATCTTTGCATCATCCTTTCCTCTTCATTCACATGGGTACTCCATCTCTCCTGACTGAGACTATTGTAATAGCCTCGCAATTGGTCTACCTGCCTAAAATTTCTTCTCTCTCTGTTCTATCCTGAATACATCTCCCAAAACAATATTTTGAAATGCCTGTTCCCTGATCACAAAGCTCCAATGGCCCCCATCTCCACTAGAGCAAATATAAATCTCCCAGTTTAGTATTTAAAGTCCTTCCAAGACAAATGCACATTACTTCCCTTTATACATTCTAAGCTCCAGCCAAGCTGGCCTCTTTCCTGTTCCCTGTACATGGCATTCCTTCCCCCATCTCCATTCCTTTGCAGACACTTATCTCCCTCATCTGAAATGTAGTCCCTCTTTACCTCTCTCCCTTAAAATATCAAGCTTTCTTAAAAGCACAGTTCATATGCCACCTCCTCCAAGAAGGTTTTCATAAGGTTCCCCTAGCTACTTGCCCACTTCCCCAACAATTACAAATTTTCTGGTATTTACTTTGCACAGGTATACACTATTGGATTCCACAGGACCATCACTAAAGTATGAGCTCACTGAAGGCAGGACTGTTGTTTTTGTATCCTAGGCCCTTGCACAGTGCCCAGCACGCAGCAGATGCTTAATGATGCTGACTGGCTGATTGCTTTCCACTAGACCAGGCAGCCTCTCTACTTTCATTTCACTAGTGGGATCCAGACTTAGTCAACACTTTCATATACAGACATCTAAGACATATGGTCTTAATTATGGAAACAAATATTTATCTTCCATAACAGAAATCCAAACAGTATCCTCATTAGCAAACCTGGCAATTGTTCACTATTACTATGATATTCTCTTGCCTTTATAGTTTGTAGTATCCAAAAAAAGCAAGCACATAGAAATCCGTATAAAAACACTTGTGCAGAAAGGGGGCATGAAAGCAGCACTTATACCCCTTTTTCCATGGATTTATGAGTAAATAATTTATATGCAAAGAAAATGCTGCTTGAAGCAATTACAGGCTACTGATATTTTTTTTTAAATCTGTATGTATCTATCTTGTACAGAAAATACAATGAAATGGCTCAGTTTCCCAAAACAACTAAGTGACAAGATGACAATGTCTCGTTGGTACATGGGCTTTTAACATTCAGTCTGCATCAACTAACAGAACTGCAAGCTCTGAGCACTGAAGAACAGACAGAACTTTCATTTGTGCTTTTTTTTCTTTTAACATCATCAGGAAGATTTACATAGTGGTTTAAAAACTGTCCATCCAGACTGGCTTTGCAAGGTACCTTTAAAAATAATTCCTCTTTTATATTGAGTTTTCATAAGAGCCACTGTTTCACTGGGGCAGTGAGGTGGTGCAGTGGATAGAGCACCAGACAAACTTGAGTTCTAATCTGGCCTCAGACACTTACTAGCTATGTGACCCTGGGCAAGTCACTTAACCCTGTTTGCCTCAGTTTTCTCATCTGTAAAATAAGCTAGAGAAGGAAATGGCAAAACACTCTAGTATCTTTGCCAAGAAAACCCCAAATGGGGTCATGAAAAGTCAGACACAACTAAACAGCAGTGTCAAAAACTGAAAAATTTGCACCAACATAAGGGGAAAAAAGCTTTTATTACCGTTATTGCTATTGTTAGGAGTCAGTAACAATAGGCAAATAGTTTTCTGATTTTGATTTATTAAAAATGGATTTCATCATAGTTTACTGCTTTTTATAACACTGACAAACTGAAACCAGACACAATGTTGGCTCTACTCATGTATAAATCCCATGAGCATGATGATTGCAAACTTGAGTAGAAGTGTCTTTGCTTTTTTGGAATTATTAAATAGAAACACACATAACATAGATTTGGGGTGGGGCAGACTCCACTGTAGCAGCCTCAAAATAAAGAACAGTTTGCCAGTAACATCGGTAATGATCTATTACAAGTGGATTAGACAGAAGAAGGAACCCATACTTTGAAAATTGCATATGAAGTACACTGTTTAGTTGTGAAATTGTTTAATGAAGAGTTCCACTGAGGAAGAAAATGAACTGGAAGATGTCAGCAAAAATGGTGCTAACCAGATAAACTGATGAGTCAATGCTAAATACACACTATTTTTTCCAAATCAATTAGACTCATCTCAATTTAACCTTCCTTGGCGTAACAAAGATTAATTTAGAATATGAGCTCAAAATGAAGGTAATAATAGAATTACAGATCATAGATTTAAAGCTAGAAGGGGCTCTAAAAGTCAATTAAGCCAACCCCTTGATTTTATAGATGAGGAAACTAAGGCTGAACAAGGTTAAGTGACTTGCTCGAGTTCATACGCATGTTTTAACTGAGATCTTAACTCAGGCCCTCTGAACCTAACTCTAGCATACGCTTTCCTCTGGAAGAATTGTTGGTACCCAGTCAATGTCATTAGGTACAATCACAATGTTTTTACCCAAATATTATTACCTTTCTTCTGAATATATATAAGGTGCTCCAATAAAGAGAGAAAATGGGGAGTTCTGTTTATTAAAATGACAACTCAAGCTACTCTCCCAGCTATCTGTAAATTATTAGAATGGGATAGAAAATGGTGAGAGAAAGACCAGTGAGACTTTATAAGGGGACTTGGATTTTTTTTTTTTAAGCCTCATAGAGTGGTTAGAAAATAACTAAAGACACAGAAAATAATTAAATCAGGACCAACCTCAGTTCATCATTAGAGTCAGCTGCAATGCTGATTTAAGAGCCTTGAACAGGACAATTGTACCATGCTTAGAGGCTATGTATACAATGAAACCATAGGAAATATACATGCATAATAGATATATTATACTATACTATATTATACTGTACTGTACTGTACTATCCTATACACATGCATATAAAAGACGAAAGACACAGAGGCTTAGTACTTACAGGAAAAGTTAACAAAAACACAAGATTTAGACAGTAAGGTATTAATAGATAAGTTTAATTTATTTTTATCAATACTTGACACGTTAAACTGAAAGATAAAAAAGAAGAAAATTATTATGTTGAAGAGGACTATGAACCGACTAAAACACAGAGCTATAACACATTCCCTCCTTAGCTGACCTGAGTCCTTCTCTTCATTTTAGATGTAGCTCAAGGACCATCTTCTATATGAAACCTTTCCTGATCTCCAAGGCTAATACCCTCCTCCCAAACTACCTTGTACTTAACTACTTTTTATTTATTTGTTTTTGTTCACTATGTATCTGAGTTATATATACTTACACATGTATTTTTATCTTTCCTATTAGAATAAAATTCCTTGGGAGTGGGTATTATTTCAATATCCAAACTTGTATCTTCAGTGCTTTGCACACAGAAGTCACTCAAATACTTACTGAGTCACTGATATAAAAATGGATTTTGTATCTATATCTATCTATACCTAAAAAACATAGAATGGTAAAGAGTTTATTTTTCAAATGTACAGAATATGTTTTTACAAAACCAATCATGTTCTAGGGCAGTAGTCGCCAACTTTTTTTGCTCATGTATTCCTACCAACAAAAAGATTTTGAGTACCCACTTCCATATATATATATATATATATATATATATATGTGTGTGTGTGTGTGTGCATATATGTGTATGTGTTTACTTATATATTACATACATATACTACTATATTATGGACATTATAAAATATTAAAAATACACATTTTATATTTTTATACATTTATAAAGAGTAAGAGATATAATACAGAAATTTTTTCATTCACTATCTGTAAAATATTTTTTAAAGCATTTTGACTGAATATACTTAATTATTTTGGGAAAATGTCTATGTATGTCCTGGGAGATAGTGCAGATATTTAAATAATAATTGAAGGTTACTAGTTATTCATTTAATTTTATGTATGAGCTAGGCAAATAGGTGAATTTATTTTTAAAGAAATTTTTATTGAAAGATGCAAAATACAATAATTAAATAACATTATAATAACTACAACTACTTGGCATAAGTCATGTTTCTCTATGTATAGATATTCCCCATATACAATACAAAAAACAAAAACAAAAAATAGGCAAAAGTGAATTGCTTAGATTTCAAGTCAGTAGGAAGTTTTCAGTATAAATCTATTCCTCTTTATATGGTTCTGCTTAGTGTATGATGTCACCTTAATTTTCTATTTGTGTTTGGATATTTTAATTGTTTTTTAGTTAGGGGAGAGAGAAAGAGAGCAGGAGAGGGTGGAATTTACCAAAGGCATCTGAGCTACTGCTGCTGTACCTGAGTCACAATTAGATTATAACTTTAATCCAGCTATATCATTGGTAAGTCAAAACAGATCAAAGAGAAACATCTTTGATATATAAAAATATTTATAGCACCTCTTTTTCTGGTGGCAAAAAACTGAAAACTAAAGGAATATCCAACAATTGGAGAATGGCTGAATAAGTTGTGATATACTGATACGATGGAATACTCATGTTGTAAGAAATGAAGAAAAACAATGATTTCACAAAGGCGCAGAAAGGCTTATATGAACTGATGTGGAGTGAAGGGACTAGAACCAGAAGAATTTTACAATTTACAATTAATTTTCTAATATCAATATTATAAAAATGAACAATTTTGAGAACTTTTACAAACTGATGAAAAATGAAATGAACAGAATCAAGAGAATAATTTATACAATAACAATATTATAAGTAAAAAACAAATAACTTTAAAAGCTGTAAGTACTATGATCAATATAGTACCCATTCATGATTCTAGAGGACCAATGAAGAAATATACATTGTGGAGAGGTGATAGATTTGGGGTGCAGAACAAGACAGTGATATTTTTGCATACAGTCTCTGAGTAAATTTGCTTTTGTTTGACTATTTGTTAAAAGAAATTTTTTTAATCTTTTTCTCTTTTTAATGGAGTTGTGGATGGAGGGAGAGAAAATAGTTTTCAGTTAATGTTTTTTTTTGAAATAGAGAAGTGCGGGAGGATGCTGCAGATGTGAAATGTTATGAGCACTTTCAGATGAAGTCATCACATTATTTGTGTGACTTAACTGTTTTGTGTTATTACAAGAGACATCTCAAGAAGTGGGATAATCTGTAAATTTTTACAATGCAACAGCAAAAAAATAATAAAACTTTTTTCTTAATTCATACTTATTAAGCACTTACTACCTGCCAGGCATAGTGCTGGGATCTGTAGATACAAAGTCAAAATTTTTTAAAGTAAAATAAAATAAAATAAAATAAAAGTACATGCCTTTATGGAGAATGGTCCTTGAACATTCTACTGCAGGTTTACACTATAAAATAGAAGAAATTGCTTCATTTCTCAAATCCTGCCTATAACACAGATAGGATTTTTGTGCTGTTCATTGTATTTTGGAGCCCTATTTTTACCTAATAGGCCTATTTTTACCCCACATAACATACTTTTCTGTGAGTGGAGGGCATCTGGACCCATGGTTTCATTAGTGTAAGGAATTCCCTTTGTGGAAATTTCCCCATACAAACAGAATAGCAACTCCTTAACTTATCATTCCCAAATAGTTGGCTGGGGCTAAGTAGATACCTATCATTGAGGAATAAGTAAATCAGTTGTGGTACATGAATGAATTGTAATATTATTTCACCGTAAAAGACAATGAATATGATGAAGAGAGAACCATGGAAAGATTTACATGAACTGATGCAAAGTGAGGTAAGCAGAAGCAATAAAATAATTAACACAATAACTAGAACAATGTAAACGAAAAGAACAATCACCACAAGACAAGTGAAATTAACATTACAAAATAATGAAAAGAAAACAGGGCCTCAAAGAAGAGATATGAGAAGATAGCCCTGCTTTACTCCATAGCACAGGCACAGAACACTGCCTATTTTTTTAGACTTTTTCAATGTATTGATCAGTTTTGCTGATTTTTTTCTCTTCTCTTTCTTTAAAAATATTATTTGTTATATAGGTAGCTTTCTGGGAGGAAAAGAGGCACTGGGAGAAATGCTGGTGATTTAAAGGCAAAAGATACCAACAAAATGTATATTTTTAAAAGATTATAACTATCCCATGGGTAGGATACTTGGCACAGAAAGAGAAATGCTGGGAACTTCTAGAAGGAAGAGTTGGAGTAGGTGAGTAGAAGGTGACGATAGATGAAGGGTGAATGCAGTCATGTTGGTGACAAGACCCCCAAGTGGCTACTGTGGAAAGAATGGAATAAAACTATCTTCCTATTCTGTAACTGATTGATTATACACCTCTTAGGGTCATTGTCATCCCCTTCACGTCACACCCAGACACATGGTACATAAGGACAGCTGATCCTACTCCAGCCTCTTTGGAGAACACTGCTCTAGGGCATTAAAAGGGGGGGGTGGCGCATCTTAAACATTACATTTATAGATTATAATACAACAGAATAATAAATAATATATTAAAATTACTTATTGATATGTTAAATATTTAAATATTAAATTAATATATTGTTATGTAAAATATAAAGATAAAATTTTGTGTTATGTGTTATATGTTATATCTTTCTAATATCATAAAATAATTATAAAATAGAAAAATTAATATAATAAAATATAAGCGAAAGATATAATCTAAATGGAGACTAAAAATGACTTCCTAAAAAAAGTAGGTCAAAATCTATATCACAGAAAAAAATTAAAGATAAAATAGTAAATTCATGGGGTGAAGCTAAATCCTCATAGATAAATTTATGTCCTTGAATTTGTAAGATAAAAAAATATGAGAAGACTAACAAACTGCATATGCTATTTTAAAATGAGAAAATCAACCGATTAATAAGCTTAAAATGAGCGTGAGAGAAAATTTGGAAAAAAAATAAAAGCAATTTAAACAGCACTGAATATCAAAGACAATCAAATTAATAAAGAAAACCCAAAAAGTCTAAATTAACAAAATAAACTGATTAATCAAATATGAGAGAAACCAAATTACCAAAATAAATAAATGACAAAAAGGAAGTCATGCTAACCGTAGATAGGAACATAAATTTAGAGCAAGAAAGCACCTTACAGGTCATTGAATATAACCTCCCCTCATTTTGCAGATGAGGAAACTGAGGCCTAGAGACTTTAAGTGATTTTTCCAAGGTCATACAACTAGTAAGTGTATGAAGTGTGATTTGAGCCCAGATCCTCCTTTTATCAAGTCCAGTGTTCTCTCCACCATGCCTTAACTACAGAGGAAAGAAAATGATCAGAAACTATTACATATAGTTATGTGCCAATAAAACTGATAATTAACGTGAAATTGATTTGTGAAAATACGAAAAATATAAAATGTCCAAATTAACAAAACAGGAAATAGATAACCCAAACAATCCAATCTTAAAAACGCACAGTGAACAATTCAAAAATGAATTGCCAAGGAAAAAACTCCAGGATCGATTAAATTTGCAAGTTAATGCTAACAAGCACTTTGAGAACAAATCATTTCTAGTCTTCAAAAACAAAAGACTGAAGCCTAACTAATCATACCTATTGCTCAGACTATGATACAGTGTCTTATCAACACCTATGGACCAGTGACTTAGAGTATAAGGAACGTAGAGGTCACTCTTAGAGGAAATGAGGCCCAGACAGGTTAGGTGAATTGTTCAAGGGCACATACACACACACAGTAAGTGGCTGAGTTGGGATACTCTGACTCCAATGCAGGCATTCTTTCTACTTCATCACTCTGCCTCTCAGACAAGATACTGCAGCTGGTCAACATGCTGTACCTATAACTGAGGAGAAGAATGAGAACAGGCTAGATTGCATCTGGGAAACTGTGCAGTACTTTTTGTGACCCCAAGCTTCTTCCTGAAACACAGGCCCATCTTTTTAATATCAATATTCTCCCAGTGATGCCATTTATGGCTGTGAGTCATGGATTACTACAGTCTCTGAAGAATTAAAATTGCTGGTAATTTTAAAGGGTAATGGAGAAGTAGGTGTTAGTGATCTGAAACATAGTATCAATTACCAATTGTACAGGAAATGCGGATAAAAGATTTCATCATCAAGAGATGCATGGCCAGAAAAGGAGGTGGGCCAGGCATGCAGCAGATGGGAGAGATAAGTGATGAAGAGTCTTCACATTCCACTGGTGTTCTGGCAAAGTCAAGAGATCCAGAGGATGGCTCCAGGAAGTTGGGTGGACAGTCTCTGTAGCATTTGTGGGAGAACATGAACAAGAGTCTCACAGGAGGAGATTGTGTGTATGGCGTATCTGGACTTGTGTATCTGGACTCTTGGAGGAAATATCTATATTGACAAGATTGCAAAAGGATTGAGATACCAAAGTATAAAAAGGCTCTTGCTTGCCTTATTAATTTGCTTTGGGATTTTTTGATTAACAATCCAAAGATATGGTCCAGCCTGAAAATGTCAACTTAAGACCCCAACACAACCTCAAAACTCCCCAGCTGACAGAATCAGATTAAAATGTAATTGGCAAATATTTTAACAAATATTTAACAACAAATGAAAATCCAACACAACATAATGTTAATTTGTGGTTTTCTAAGTTAAAACGCTACACACAGGGATCCTTTCTGTTTCAGTTTGTTATCACGGCTCCAGCCCATCATGACCAAAATCTAAGTTACGAATCTAAGTTATTAAGCTTGAGCGAATCTTTAGGAATTTCTTCTCACCCCATTTTTAACTTACATATCATAACATTAACTCCATGTAACAGTGACAGAATGTGGGTTTTCTCTGGGAATCTTGGTTTTATTACTATTCAATGAGTTACGTAGGGATAAGAAAAGGGTGGGAGAGGGGTAGAGTTAAGACATTTTTATAAGAAAGACAACTAATTGCTTTCTGACTCTGATATGGTTAAACAGAGAGAAAATATAGTTAATTTGAAGCTGGAGAAGAATAAGTCAGGCTTATGAAAAAATTTTCCTGATCAAATCATGATTAGATAGATGCAGAAGATGGAGAACTTTTGTTAAGGGGGATCTTCTAGGGTGGCATATGATGCCAATCTCTTTGGGAAAGCTTGATTTAAAAAAAAAAAGGTATTGCTGGGAACTGAAGTCCAGTTTTATAACATCATAAATATCAGGGATGGGATACCTTTAAAATATCATGCATTGTGTCATATATATATATTTTTTACCATTACCTGTACCATTTTATCATTCCCTGTACAGTAGCACTGCATGCCACTGCCCAAAAAATACAAGGAAAAAAAAATACATGAACTAAGTTCCAATTATATGAAACCATTCAATCACATATCAAGAGAGAAATACAATCTTAAAAAACATTAAACTGATGCTAAGTCAGTTTCTATTTTGCTACAGAACAAAATGCCATTGCTGCAATACTGGGGTCAGCTCAAAGAAAGTTATGTGCTCAGGGAAATCTAAAACCACCAAAAATATATGTGGTTTTGGGTTTCATAAAAATGCAAGTCCCTTGAGACTTAGACCTTGAGACAAACCTATAAACCCTATCAGAAATTCTGGAAGGTGAGGTACAGATTAGTCCAAAATGGTGTAGATTAAAGGGCTTACTAAGAATAAGGAAGCATTTCTTTGCTGGGCCCATTCTGACTTAAAAGGGTATTTCTGCTGTCAAGAATAACATTAAGTAGAATGAAGCTAACCCACTCTTCAGGAGTATGATTCTATCTGGTATCATTCTTCCCATGTTTTTTGATCATTACAATTGATAGAAGGAAACCTGGTGTTACAAAATCCTAACATCTACCAACCAACCAAAAAGTATTTACTAGACACCTACTACATATGTGCTGGGTACTTTATTAGGTACTAGGTATACAAGGACAAAAATGAAACAGTCTCTGCCCTCAAGGAGCTTACATTCTATCAGAGAGACATGTACACATGTAAATAGATTCAACGTAAGTACTATTTTAAATAAATATCAATTTTAAGCTATTAAAGTTTAAACTGTACTGAGACTTTAGAGACATCTTGATTCAAAATAAATACTAGGTACTTCTGGAGTGGAGGCAGTAGCTGCTAGGGAATTTAAAAAAGGCCTTAAAGGAGAAAGGAGTTCTTACATTGTCAGTGATGTAAGTGGGGGAAAAGAGACGATGAATTAGAAAAGCCACAAGGAAAAATAGGGAACACAAATTCAAGTTCTTATATATCATTAGTGATTTAATGGGGGAAAAGATAATCAGGGCACAATGAGGAAACATCATGTATATACAACAAAAGAAGATACTCCTCTTCCATTTGGCCCTCTGTCCAGAGGAAAAATTGTTCTTCCTCATTTTAAAGGTTTATCTCTATACTTTTAACCCTGAATTCATGTCTGCCTCCAGGGCTAGTTTATATGAATGCATATAAGTAGACGATGGACTCATGAGCCTGGGGATGTGTTAAAAGGGTAGGATAAGCCTTTAATTATCCATATACCAACCTCCAAAAGGATAGAGCATTAGAATGTATAGTCATTAGGAATTATATAAAGTGCAGGAAATGGAATAATGTGAAATAAGGCTAGAAAGGTGAGCTGAAGCCAGACTTTGAAAGGTCTTAAAAACCACCCTACAGAGTTTGTTTTCTATCTTATAAGCAAGATGAAGCTAAGGAAAATTTTCAAGCAGGAACTGGACATAATCAGACTTGTGAACAAGAATTAATAAAGGTTTTATACCTCCCATCCATTCCTCAAAATAACTACCTTATAGTCTATAGACAAAATAGTCTATAGTTTTGTATTATTACCTATGAAGGAAATGGAGGGAAAAGGTTTAGCAAAACTAAAGTCAATGCTTCATGTATCACTTTATGCTTGAAGTAGTTTTTTTTTAATGCACTGAAAACAAAAGATTGGAATGATCATTTTTATTAAAAGGAAAATATCTACTACTTAAGAGTCTCCTTTATTTCATTATCTAAGGGAAAGGAAAACATCAAGGCTGAAACCTACAAGTATTGTCAACATTTTTTTATTTCTTCACAGCAGCAAAAGTCAAATTTATAACGTGGAAACTGTTAGTCTTACTAAGGAAGACAAACAAAGGTTAAGAGGGGAGGAGGAGGTACAGAGTCACAAAATAAAAAGGAAATAAATGTGAAAAGCTTTAATTAAAAAATGACTCTATTTTAATGGGGAGGGAGGAAGCCTAGTATCAAGCATTTTAATCATGGTGAGAAAAAAAAACATTATAGAGATTAAAATGATTATTGTCATTATAATTCCCCTCGATGACTCAAAAGCCCTAAATTATTCCTTGTGTAACAGATTTGGGGTCAACCTGGCATTTGGTCTGGTATGTTTTGTTTCGATCCTTTATTAGGTAGTTTTTTGTCACAAATCACAATACATGAAATTTGTTCAAATACAAATTCACTGACAAATACTAACTACTTTTATGGACCCAGAAAACCTTAGATTTATTCATTCATTTATTCATACATACATGCATACATGCATTCAAACTTTTACTAATGGTCCATTATGTGCAAAGCACTAGGTTAGTGTTACGGGATTTTCAGAATGAGAATAATATCCCCTGCAATTTGGTAAAGGATCTCTTTTATAACAGATAAATAAACGTAACAGAAGGTAGAAACTGATGTTTCAAAAAACAGGCCCAAAGAAAAGGCCATGGGAATAAACATATCATCAGAGTTCATAAGAGAAATGTTTTTTAGATACTAATTTTTAAATAATCAGCTCTTAATTATCTAACTATTAAACCTGTATTTTTAAACAAAAAACTGTTCTTGTGCTTATCTTAAGTGGTTATGTTTTTATTAAATTCTTACATAAAAACACAAAAATTATAATATTAACTATTTTTAAGAAAAGGGACTCTGGGGACCTCTAATTTTTCACCAAATATACAAAAAAAAAAAAAGTCCATTTACAAATAAATTTTATTAGGGTTTAGTTCTTGTAATTCTGAAGTCCAAATTCATTGTGCCAGAATGAGTAATGAGAACAAAGAGACAGGCAATCTACCAGACAAGAAGTGATAACTATGGAGTAAAAGCTAGGAGATGAGCGAGAAGGGCAGGGTACATCTAACGTCCTTGATCTTTTTTTCCAGGTACAGTAGTCCTACAACTCAGAATCCACAAAATAAGAGCTTTTTCCGACTGCCAAAAAAAGAAAAAGAAGAAGAAGAAGAAAGAATGAAAAGATAAGAGAGGAAGATGAAGCCATCTTCTGGCAGTTCTATTTGTTAGACTGCCTGTCAAGTACAGAAAGCTAGCACATTGCTTTTTGTAAATACTCTCCTACAATTCCCATTCTTCATGCTAGAAAGAAAGTGGTGACAAAAGGCACTGATGACTGTGTGTGTGTGTGTGTATCTATTTCTATTTGTCTCTCTCTCTCTTTATCTATTTAGATCTTCCTTCCTATCTATCTCTATCTATATGTCTCTAGATAGAGATAGATATACAGAAACACACACACACACACAC